>NC_041388.1:514001665-514046028 GCF_002162155.2 Triticum dicoccoides
CTCTATCTTTCTCTATGTCCGATTAAAACTCCATACCCATAAGTATTGCGTGGGTGTTAGCAATTGTGAAAGACTAAATGATAGTTGACTAAGTGGACTTGGTGAAAAGCTCTTATATTGATTCTTTCCAATGCTATGATAAATTGCAATTGCTTCAATGACCGAGATTATAGTTTGTTAGTTTTCAATGAAGTTTTCGATTCATACTTGATATTGTGAATAGATTGTTACTTTAGCATAAGAAATAAGACGACAATATATATATATATATATATATATATATATATATATATATATTGCTGTTCTAAGAATGATCATGATACCCTCATGTCTGTATTTTATTTTATCGACACCTCTATCTCTAAACATGTGGAAATATTTTTTGATATCGGCTTCCGCTTGAGGACAAGCGAGGTCTAAGCGAGGGGGAGTTGATACGTCCATTTTGCATCATGCTTTTATATCGATATTTATTGCATTATGGGCTGTTATTACACATTATGTCACGATACTTATGCCTATTCTCTCTTATTCTACAAGCTTTACACGAAGAGGGATTATGCCGACAGCTGGAATTCTGGGCTAGAAGAGGAGCAAATATTAGAGACCTACTCTACATAACTCCAAAAGTCCTGAAATTCCACGGAAGTCAGTTTCAGAATATATAAAAAATATTGGGTGAAGAAAGTTCCAGAGGGGGGCCACCCACCGTCCACGAGGGTGGGGGCGTGCCCTACCCCCTAGGCGCGCCCCCTTCCTCGTGGGCCCCCTGACAGGCCTCCGGTGCCCATCTTTTGCTATATGAAGTCTTTTGCCCTGGATGAAACTCTGCCGCCATGAGGCAGAACCTTGGCGGAACCAATCTAGGGCTCCGGCGGAGCGGTTCTGCCGGGGAAACATCCCTCCGGGAGGGGAAAATCATCACCATCGATCCTCTCATCGGGAGGGGGGCAATCTCCATCAACATCTTCACCAGCACCATCTCATCTCAAACCCTACTTCATCTCTTATATCCAATCTTTGTCTCAAAACCTCAGATTGGTACCTGTGGGTTGCTAGTAGTGTTGATTACTCCTTGTAGTTGATGCTCGTTGGTTTATTTGGTGGAAGATTATATGTTCAGATCCTTTATGCAATGTGATACCCTTCTGATTATGAACATGAATATATTTGTGAGTAATTACGTTTGTTCCCAAGGACATGGGAGAAGTCTTGCTATAAGTAGTCGTGTGAATTTGATATCCGTTTGATATTTTGATGAGATGTATGTTGTCTCTCCTCTAGTGGTGTCATGTGAACGTCGACTACATGACACTTTACCATTGTTTGGGCCTAGAGGAAGGCATTGGGAAGTAATAAGTAGATGATGGGTTGCTAGAGTGACAGAAGCTTAAATCCTAGTTTATGCGTTGCTTCGTAAGGGGCTGATTTGGATCCATCTGTTTCATGCTATGGTTAGGTTTACCTTAATACTTCTTCTGTAGTTGTGGATGCTTGCAAGAGGCGTTAATCACAAGTGGGATGCTTGTCCAAGTAAGGGCAGTACCCAAGCACCGGTCCACCCACATATCAAATTATCAAAGTAATGAACGCGAATCATATGAGTGTGATGAAAACTAGCTTGATGATATTCCCATGTGTCCTCAGGAGCACTTTCCATTATATAAGAGTTTGTCTAGGCTTGTCCTTTGATACAAAAAGGATTGGGCCACCCTGCTACACCTTATTTACTTTTATTACTTGTTACCCGTTACAAATTACCTTATCACAAAACTATCTGTTACCGATAATTTCAGTGCTTGCAGAGAATACCTTACTGAAAACCGCTTGTCATTTCCTTCTGCTCCTCATTTGGGTTCGACACTCTTACTTATCGAAAGGACTACAATAGATCCCCTATACTTGTGGGTCATCAAGTAATAAAACAAGCCGAGATGTTGAAGGCTTGTTTTTAGGTGTTAGGTTTGTGTTGCGTCAAGTCATTGTTATAAGTTGGTTAGGCTGCAGCTCGAGGACAAGCTGCATGTCCAAGTGGGGTATAGTGTTAGAGTACGTAATGGGCCTAATGGCATGGGCTGGCAGTATAGCCCCTTAGTCTTAGGGTTAATTAGAGATAAGGGTCGCTTGCTTAGGGGTCAAGTAAGCCTTGCTTCGGAGTCAAGTAAACCTCTCTATATAAAAAGAGATGTATCAATCTAATGAAGCACGAATTAAGAAGGAAATCCCTTCCATCTTGCCTGGCCATGGGCAAAAGGCCCCCGGCCGGCCCTCTCGCGCCCTCCTACTAGCAGCGCCATAACAAGGTCATATTGGTGTAAAGCGCAAGAAGAAACTCCATGCTGATGGGCTTTTGGAATCACTTGATGCTTGCGAACCATGCCTCATGGGCAAGATGACTAAGACTCCGTTCTTCGGAACAATGGAGCGAGCAACAGAATTGCTGGAAATAATACATACTGATGTATGCGGTCCGATGAGTGTTGATGCTCGCAACGGGTATCATTATTTTCTGACCTTCACAGATGATTTGAGCAGATATGGGTATATCTACTTGATGAAACATAAGTCTGAGACATCTGAAAAGTTCAAAGAATTTTAGAGTGAAGTGGAAAATCATCGTAACAAGAAAATAAAGTTTCTACGATTTGATCATGGAGGTAAATATTTGAGTTTGGAGTTTGGTCTTCATTTGAAACAATGCGGAATAGTTTCACAACTCACGCCACCGGCAACACCACAGCGTAACGGTGTGTCTGAACATCGTAACCGCACTTTATTAGATATCGTGCGCTCTATGATGTCTCTTACTGATTTACGACTATCGTTTTGGGGTTATGCTTGAGTGACGGTTGCATTCATGTTAAATAGGGCACCATCTAAATCCGTTGAGATGACACCATATGAAATGTGGTTTGGCAAGAAACCCAAGTTGTCGTTTCTTGAAGTTTGGGGCTGCGATGCTTATGTTAAAAAGCTTCAACATGATAAGCTCAAACCCAAATTGGAGAAATGTGTCTTCATAGGGTACCCAAAGGAGACTGTTGGGTACACCTTCTATCATAGATCTGAAGGCAAGATATTCGTGGCTAAGAATGGATCCTTTCTAGAGAAGGAGTTTCTCTTGAAAGAACTGAGTGGGAGGAAAGTAGACCTTGATGGGGTAATTGTACTTTCTCCCGAATTGGGAAGTAGTTCATCACAGAAATTAGTTCAAGTAATTCCTACACCAATTAGTGAGGGAATTAATGATGATGATCATGAAACTTTAGATCAAGTTACTACCAAACCTCGTAGGTCACAGAGCACGTTCCGCACCAGAGTGGTACAGTAATCCTATTCTGGAAGTCTAGTTACTAGACCATGACGAACCTATGAATTATGAGGAAGCGATGATGAGGCCAGATTCCACAAAATGGCTTGAGGCCATGCAATCTGAGATAGGATCCATGTATGAGAACAAAGTGTGGACTTTCGTGGACTTGCCCAATGATCGGCAAGCCATTGATAATAAATGGATCTTCAAGAGGAAGACGGACGCTGATGGTAGTGTTACAATCTACAAAGCTCGACTTGTCGCCAAAGGTTTTCGACAAGTTAAGGGTGTTGACTATGATGAGATTTTCTCACTCGTAGCGATGCTTAAAGTCTGTCCGAATCCTATTAGCAATTGCCACATTTTATGAAATCTGGCAAATGGATGTCAAAACTGCATTCCTTAATGGATTTGTTGTATATGATGCAACCAGAAGGTTTTCTCAATCCTAAAGGTGCTAAAAAGTGTGCAAGTTCCAGCGATCCATCTATGGACTGGTACAAGCATCTCGGAGTTGGAATATACGCTTGGATGAGTTGATCAAAGCATATAGTTTTATACAGACTTGCGGTGAAGCCTGTATTTACAAGAAAGTGAGTGGGAGCACTACAACCTTTCTGAGAAGTATATGTGAATGACATATTGTTGATCGGAAATGATGTAGAATTTTCTGGAAAGCATAAAGGAGTGTTTGAAAGGAGTTTTTCAAAGAAAGACCTCGGTGAAGCTGCTTACATATTGGGCATCAATATCTATAGAGATAGATCAAGACACTTGATAAGATTTTTCAATGAATAAATACCTTGACAAGATTTTGAAGTAGTTCAAATGTAACAGTCAAAGAAGGAGTTCTTGCCTATATTGCAAGGTGTAAAGTTGGGTAAGAGTTGAAACACGAACACAACATAAAATAGAAAGAGAATGAAAGTCATTCCCTATGCCTCAGCCATAGGTTTTATAAAGTATGATATGTTGTGTACCAAACCTATTGTGTACCTTGCCATGAGTTTGGTCCAGGAGTGGATCACTTGACAGCGGTCAAAATTATCCTTAGAAGACTAAGGAGATATTTCTCAGTTATGGAGGTGATAAAGAGTTCGTTGTAAAGAGTTAAGTCGATTCAAGCTTTTACACCGATCCAGATGACTCTGAGTCTCAATCTGGATACATATTGAAAGTGGGAGCAGTTAGCTATAGTAGCTCTATGCAGAGCATTGTAGACATACAAAATTTGCAAAATACATACAGATCTAAATGTGATAGACCCATTGACTAAGCTTCTCCAACAAGCAAAACATGATCACACCTTAGTACTCTTCGGGTGTTAATCACATAGCGATGTGAACTAGATTATTGACTCTAATAAAACCCTTTGGGTATTAGTCACATGGCGATGTGAACTAATTACATGGTGATGTGAACTATTGGTGTTAAATCTCACACGGCGATGTGATATAGATTATTGACTCTAGTGCAAGTGGGAGACTGAAGGAAATATGCCCTACAGGCAATAATAAAGTTGTTATTTATATTTCCTTATATCATGATAAATGTTTATTATTCATGCTAGAATTATATTAAGCGGAAACTTAGTAGATGTGTGAATACATAGACAAACAAGAGTGTCCTGATACGTCTCCAACATATCTAATTTTCCAAACACTTTTGCCCTTGTTTTGGACTCTAACTTGCATGATTTGAATGGAACTAACCCGGACTGACGCTGTTTTCAGTAGAATTGACATGGTGTTATTTTTGTGCAGAAATAAAAGTTCTCGGAATGACCTGAAACTTTACGGAGAATATTTTTGGAATTAATAAAAAATACTGGCAGAAGAATCAACACCAGGGGGACCACACCCTATCCACGAGGGTGCAGGGCGTGCCCCCTCCCTGGGCGTGCCCCCTGCCTTGTGGGCCCCCTAAGGCTCCACAGACGTCAACTCCAACTCTATATATTCACATTCAGGGAGAAAAAAAATCAGGGAGAAGGATTCATCATGTTCTACGATATGGAGCTGATCTGGAGTCCGTTCGGGGCTCCGGAGAGGGGAATCCGTCGCCGTCGTCATCATCAACTATCCTCCATCACCAATTTCATGATGCTCACCACCATGCGTGAATAATTCCATCGTAGGCTTGCTGGACGGTGATGGGTTGGATGAGATTTACCATGTAATCGAGTTAGTCTTGTTAGGGTTTGATCCCTAGTATCCATTATGTTCTAAGATTGATGTTGCGATGACTTTGCTATGCTTAATGCTTGTCACTAGGGCCCGAGTGCCATGATTTCAGATCTGAACCTATTATGTTTTCATGAATATATGTGAGTTCTTGATCCTATCTTTCAAGTCAATAGTCACCTACTATGTGTTATGATTCGGTAACCCCGAAGTGACAATAATCGGGACCACTACCGGTGATGACCATAGTTTGAGGAGTTCATGTATTCACTAAGTGTTAATGATTTGGTCTGGTACTCTATTAAAAGGAGGCCTTAATATCCCTTAGTTTCCAGTAGGACCCCACTGCCATGGGACGGTAGGACAAAAGATGTCATGCAAGTTCTTTTCCATAAGCACGTATGACTATATTCGGAATACATGCCTACATTACATTGATGAAATGGAGCTAGTTCCGTGTCACCCTATGTTATAACTGTTGTATGAGGAATCGCATCCGACATAATTATACATCATCGATCCATTGCCTACGAGATTTTCACATATTGATCTTTGCTTAGTTACTTTTCCGTTGCCACTGTTACGATTGCTACAAAACTGCTACTATTACTTTTGCCACCGTTACCGCTACTTCCATATTACTTTGCTACTAAATACTTTGTTGCAGATATTAATTCATTCAGGTGCGGTTGAATTGACAACTCAACTATTAATACTTGAGAATATTCTTTGGCTCCCCTTGTGTGCAATCAATAAATTTGGGTTGAATAATCTACCCTCGAAAACTGTTGCGATCCCCTATACTTGTGGGTTATCATGTCCCTAGTATGCCTCTAATAGACTAGCTCGTTAATCAAAGATGGTTAAGTTTCCTAGCCATAGACGTGTGTTGTCATTTGTTGAACGGGATCACATCATTAGAGAATGATGTGATGGACAGACCCATCCGTTAGCTTAGCAGTATGATCATTTATTTTATTGCTATTGCTTTCTTCATGACTCATACATGTTCCTATGACTATGAGATTATGCATCTCCCAAATACCAGAGGAACATTTAGTGTGCTATCATACATCACAATGTAACTGGGTGATTATAAAGATGCTCTACAGGTGTCTCCAATGGTGTTTGTTGAGTTGGCATAGATCGAGATTAGGATTTGTCACTCCGATTGTCGGAGAGGTATCTCTAGGCCCTCTCGGTAATGCTCATCACTATAAGCCTTGCAAGCAATGTAACTAATGAGTTAGTTGCGGGATGATGCATTACGGAACGAGTAAAGAGACTTTCCGATAACGAGATTGAACTAGGTATGGTG
Source organism: Triticum dicoccoides (assembly GCF_002162155.2). NCBI lineage: Eukaryota > Viridiplantae > Streptophyta > Magnoliopsida > Poales > Poaceae > Triticum > Triticum dicoccoides. Next base: position 514,008,480 of record NC_041388.1, read on the forward strand.
ATACCGACGATCAAATCTCGGGCAAGTAACATACCGATGACAAAGGGAACAACGTATGTTGTTATGTGGTTTGACCGATAAAGATCTTTGTAGAATATGTACGAGCCAATATGAGCATCCAGGTTCCGCTATTGGTTATTGACCGGAGATGTGTCTCGGTCATGTCTACAGAGTTCTCAAACCCTTAGTGTTGTGGAATTGACACGGCAGATGTCCTGGTGTGAGGACTTAGTCGTGGAGCCATCACACTAGGTTAGCTTAAATGGGTTAAACAGGACAAAGGACACAGGAGTTTATACTAGGTCGTCCCCTTGCGGTGAACGTAAAGGCCTAATCCAGTTGGTGGTATTGCTTATGTCTCGATTACCAGGGAGCGAATACGCTTGACCTAGCTTTCGATCTGTTGTCTCTTGCCTTAAACCGCCGCTAGATCGTCCCTTTATATACATAGGTTGACGCCCACCGGCTTTACAGAGTCCCGGCCGGTTCATATAACGTGTCCAGCTCGGTGACCAAATACACATGCCTTATAATACAAGTTATACATATATGGCCGTGTACTCTTATGGGCTTTAAGCCGCCTCTGGGCCTTGGGCCTTTTAACGAGTCTTCATAGTGAACCGCCATCTTCAGCACCTTTATGGGCCTTATCTTGATAGACCGTTGTGGCTTAACCCGGCCCCTCCTTGGCGGGTTAACCCAATAGTTATACCCCTAACATCAGGCCCAAGTTGATTTGAACTTGTTCATGTCAATCTTCAACACTTAGGAAAAAATCCTTCTTCCTTTGTTCTTCACAAGATATTGTAACCCTCCATGACGTCATCCCCTGGAATTACAGAAACCCACCACGACATTATCCGCCATTAATTTCACACGAGACACAACATATCTTAACGGATCTTTTATCTTTAATTAACCACCCCGAAAATCGAGGCATCAGAACGGCTGGATAATCATCTTTTGGCCTCCTTGTTTCTCGCGCCTGCCTACTGACCCTTTCCTTATAAGTAGGCCCCGACAGCCCATCCATTCTCCCCCTTCTTTCCTTCTCGTCTTCCTCCTCTCTTCGCGACGCCACAACACATCTGAGCATTGCCACCGCCGCAAAGCTCATCGTCATCCTCGACCTCGGCCACTGCATCAACCTGAACGGGACCAAAGAAAAACCGCAGCGCCTCTCCATTGCTCAGCGGTTCTGGTGAGTACCTTATCTTCTCCACCAGAGATCTTAATTAGGGTTTCTTCAGTTCTCATGAGTTCGTCATCATTCTTCATCTCGCTTCTGTTTAATCTCTACTTGGATCCAAAACTGGCCCTTGAAATATGCAGAACCTGTTTCTCCTTCGCCTTAATCATTGAACATGCCCTTTAGCCGTAGAAATCTGACCAATGTGTTAGTTCCTCCGCTATTGCAATATTTAGGTTTTAATTTATTTTCCTTTTTCGCACAACGCTAGATTCAAATACCCTGCTCTAGTCTGTAAAACCTGTTTGTCCCAACACTTAGTAAAATTCACTTTTATCATATCTTGAATATCAGTGCTTGTCATGGCGGCTTATATCACTGGCTTATAATTACCCATATATCATTAGGCCCCATTTTAAGCCACCACTCTTGAATATGTACTATTGTATTTTCCTTCCAGCTTACTGAATCAACTTTAAACCGGCAAAAATATTTATTTCCTTTAGACTTTTTCTTCACAATGCCGCCAAAGACAACCACCTGATGCAATTGGGTTCCTTCCATTGTCACTAAAGACACTCTCAAAGATTTTTTCAAAATCGGGTATCTGCTAGCAAAGAATGTCATCCATTATCGCGCCCCCAATTCGGGTGAAGAAAGACCTCACCCGAAGGATGGTGAGGTCATTGTTCTCACTGACCACATGAACCGGGGCTTCTCACCGCCCGGCTCTAAATTTTTCTGAGATGCTCTCCACTTCTTTCAACTTCATCCGCAAGACATTGGACCCAATTCCGTGTCAAACATTTGCAACTTTCAAGTCTTCTGCGAAGTATACCTTCAAGAGGAACCCAGTGTTGAACTTTTCAGAGAATATTTTTATTTGAACCGCCAAAACGAGTTCATGAACGAACCTAGTTTGGAACTTGGCACAATCTCAATTCAACGAAGGAGAGATGCCATCTTCCCCTATGCTTGCTTGCCGAGTCATCCCAAGGATTGGAACTAGACATGGTTTTACTGCAAAGATACCTCTCCGGCTGACGAGAATCCCTTGCTGGGTTATCGTGTTGAGTGCCTGGCCCAAAACATCTTCTTCCTGAGAAGCTTACCGCTGCCGAATGTGCAAAGCTTTCCCCCACCACTTCAAAGGTCAAAGCTCTGCTGGGAAACAGGTTAACTGGCATTGACTTGGTTCAGTACTGGGTTTCTTGGCGAATTATACCCTTGAGTCGCCGGCTCAGCTTAATGTGTACTTACACTGGTGGTATAAAGGATCCGCTGCGCCACAGCTCTGTATGCTTAACTGACGACGCAATCAACGAAATGACCAAGTCCCTTCTGAATGAAGATTCAGAAGATTGTATCAAAGTGGGTCTGAACCCTTTCTGCAAACTTAACCCGCCACCAGATGTGAGTCTCCAATTTTATTACCTTTACCTCATCATTTAAATATTTTATCAACTCAACTTTTATAACTCTTCTCAGGCTAATTCTGACTTTTGGAAGAAGAACTATGACCATGAAGCTGCCAAGAAGGCCAAGAAATAAGAAGAAACCAAGCGCCTCCAGCATGTTTGAACTAGACGACAGCTCTGAGTCGGAGGTAGCCCTTGACTCCCTTGGCTCCTTTTTTAGTCACCTTATTGACACTGATTATACTCAGGATGACACAGGGGCCAACCAAGCTGCTGAAGAAGAGGTAACCATTATTTCGTCCGACTTAGAGCCTTTGCCAAGACAGAAAATTCGACGGGTCACCCGAAAAGTAAGCTTTTCGCACCCCTTAGCTCATTTAGATCCTCACTTTCTTTTGAATCAACAGCAGCACGAGAGCCGGCGACAAACTCGGACCAGCGGAGGTGAAGAGTTATCGTCCGATTTACCGATACTCCAGCTCCACGAAAACAGCAAAACGAGGTCTTTCCAACTTAACTCTTTTTACCCCCTGGCGGGTATCATTCGTCAGCCACTTACTTATTTCAATTCAACCTTATCAGGAGGTTTCTCGTTCTTCCTCCGATGATTCATCTGAAACTCAGCTACTGGATTTCAAGACTGCCCCTGGGTAACATCTGTTTTTTTATATCTCCTTATGCTCTTATACTTATACTGATCTCTCATGAACCGTGCAGTGCAAAAGCCAAGCCTAACAAGAGGGAAAAGGTGATCAAGCCAGCTAAAGACCCCAAAGTTCCTGAGCCGGAACAACAAATTCCAGCATCCGACACCTCCATGGTACCACCCGACAAGCCTGTCCTGGATGATCCAGCAGAAATTCCTGACCTCTCCAGCGATCACACAAGACTCAATCCTTTGAATACTGAATCATCAAACCCACTTAAACCATCAGAGACTCATACTGATGATGTTACAATCACTGGCACCGGCTTTACAGAGCCGGGAAATCCAACTATGTTGGCTCGACACTCTGCTAAACAGGAATTCATTGAAAAGCGGAAAGTGAGGTTTGATGTTACCCATTATTCTCAGTTGAGCAAAAGTGATGTACTTTCCGGCTACCTCAACCAAGTACATACCGGCCGAGATCTTGAAATTGATATGGTAAAGCAAATGCATCAAAAATATGAGCTATGAAATCCGGCTTAAGTACAATATGCATATCCTATCAGCCCCCAAGTCTACTATGTATAATAGAATTGAATATGATGTAGACTTTAGAATAGCCATGAGTATAAAGCATTTTTGAGAAAAAAAAATCCTTAAAAGCCATCTTTCACTTAGACCAGATTATAATGAAGAACATTGCATCTGTAGTCCCCAAGGGTCGGTTTTAATCAGCATGAATAAACCGGTACTTATCCGTGTTTATAGATCCGAACTTACTCATGTAGCCCCCATGAACCGGCTGTGGTTGTCTGAGACACTGGCGGGTCATCATAATGAAATATGAACAAATATGCATTAGCCCCAAGTGCTAAGTACGGTTGCTTGCAAAGTGCTTGAGACTTAATCATATAAACCAATGTAGGAAGAATTCTTTGGTAGGCATTAGCCCCCAAGTGCCAAGTGTTGTTGCTTGCAAAAGGCTTGGGACTTATATTCCTGTAACCCAGATATAAATGTGTTTGTAACTCTGTGTTTGTTCAGGAGGCCACTGCTGAACTTCAATCACAATTGGGTGATGCAAAGACCCGGCTAGAGATTCAAGAGTCTGAGACCTGGAAAGCCAATTCCAAATTCAAGTTTAGCCTGGAGGAGATGGAAAAACTGAAGACCAGTTTTCATGCTGAAAGGAGCTCCTAGGCCAAAGAGAAAACTGCTCTGACGCAGCGCGCCGAAAAGGCTGAAGCTGATCTGGAAAAGGTGACCACTGAGCTTACCGGCTTAAAATGTTGGGTGTCTCAGATGGTTTCTGGTATCTTTGGTAAGTCGCCGTGTGACCATGGAGATTGAATTTCTTCCATGACAGTATAAACCACCACTGATTACTTCCACGATTGCCACACAGGTCCAAGGATTAGTAATCTTGATCAAGATGTGTTGGTGAAGCTTAAAGCCATATATATGCTGGTTGAACAATTATATACCGGAACTCAGCGCAGACTAGCCACAATTTCTCCAACAAATGAAGGACCCAACCTGCTGAGTGATGTGTTGAAAAAATTGACAATCCTGCCTGCAAGAATTCAAGAGATAAAACGGTCCTGTGCGAGAGTCGGCGCCGTGATGGCCTTGAGCCGTGCCAAGGCATGGTTACCAGAGCTAGACCCGGCCGAGGTAGCTACTGGGTATCCAAGCCTAAAGGAAGATGGCACTCCATTTAACCAGCAAGACTTCGCCGCCTGCGTTAAAGAAATTCGTCCTCATGCGACAGTAATTGCTAATGAAACCGATCTCTCAAAATATCAGCCGACTTATGACGCAGAAAACCAGAAGATGTCTACGCCAGCTTATAAAGTGATGGATCTGGTTCCTCCAATTCATAAGCACACTTTCACCCCTGAAGTTGACCCGTCGAACCTTATTGGTGATGAAGCTGAATTCCGCACCTTACGTAGCATTGATTGGTCAACACCAAACTTCCAGACGGCGGAGGAGGACGAAGAACCAAAGAAGGATGATCCGGAAGGCTCAAGTCGGCAAGGCCAAGATGAATGATCCGCCGGGCGGTTTATATATTTGATCCTTTGAAAACACTTGATCTTGTTTGGCTCTCGGAGTCATGTAATAGGCCAGTAAACATTGATGTGTCATGCCATCGTGCATGTTCTTTGCTTTGTGCTACATCATTTGATCCGCCATTTAAGGAGCGTACCACTTTATGCTTATGATAACATCAATTTATGCAGAAAGAGCTTTATCATTATCCTGCATACATGTAAATCACAAGCGTGTCAGGACCCCGATTCCAAGTCACATCGATCTAGCCGGTAACACTTCATATCACTTTGCGGCCTCACGCACGGTATTCCCATGGGTGTCGCCTTACCATGGCCCGGGACCGTTTGCGCCTTTTGGCTCACGTATATGATAGTGTCGCTAGCATCCACATGACAGGGAACCCGGGCCGACATGGATAGTCGTGAACCCAAAGCGGCACCAACCTATGGGGACAGGCATACATGAATCACATCGAGCATGTCGGTCCGCAGCGTGTGAATCCGGGCTGTAGCACTGGGCTAACAGGACTCCGGGAACCCGGGCTGTAGCAGGTTAGGCAGGACTCCGGATGTCAACGCGTGACATTTCCCTGAAGGGACAGATACAGGAACAAAGTGAAACACATGCCGGCCAGTCAAGTGTCCTGAGCAGTAGTGTTGGGCTAACAGGACTCCAGTGAACCGGGCTATAGCGGACTACTATGGCTCATGGAAGCACTAGACTACATTTCCCCATAAGAGAGGCTGCCAAGGATAAACAACTAGATTGTCGGATCCCACACATACCAAGCATTTGAATCATACACACAATATGCTCGATATGTGTAAATACAACATGGCATCACAACATAACTCTACAACTCAAGTATTTATTCATTAGGCTCCAAGGAGCGAGATAGTACAAACATGGGTCTCATGACCCAACAATCATAGCATACAAATCAAAGCACACGCGGAAGCTTAACATGTCTGAGTAGAGACATCTACAAATGAAAAAGGCTGAGAAGTCTGACTATCTACCAGATCCTGCCGAGGGCACAAGATCGTAGCTGAGGTATCAAGCTAAACGTTGAAGTCCACGCGAAACTACTAGCGAGACTGAAGTCTCTCTACAAAATATAAATTAAGCAAACGTGAGTACAGAAGTACTCAGCAAGACATACATTTGAACTAGCTACATATGCATCGGTATCAATAGGGGGGTGGTGGAGTTTAACTGTAGCAAGCCAGCTTTGACTCAGTGGCTATCTTAAACTACGACTGCAAGTAACTCTTTTGAGGTGGTGCACACGAGTCCACATATTCACCATATCAATACACCACTATGGATCCGCTCCCGTCTCCCTACGAGAACGCCATCCATAGCACTCACGCTTATCTTGCGCATTTTAGAGTATCCACTTTCACTTGTCTATGAACTGTTATAGGCAACCCAGAAGTCCTTTACAGTGAACGTGGCTATTCGAATAGTTTTATACCCTGCAGGGTTGTACTTTGTCACACATGTTTCCACCACTTAGCGTCTGCACACGACATGTGCTCGGCAGACTTCAAGTGAAAGCTGACGTGGGTGTAGACCACGACCTGACTAACCGCACAAGTCTCTAGTCTAGGTTTATCACCTATTCAGGTTCCATCAGCAAGGAAATCCGGCCGGGGTGTCCTCAACGGCCCCAAACGATGTGTACAGGGTCCCGAGACGCCAAACGGGCGCCCGGCATACCCGGCCACAGTGTATCTACCGCATCATAGCCCACCCCTAGGGTCAGTGCTACGCACGGCCGCCAACACATAACCTACAAACACCAGAAACTAGTTGCAACTCCTGGACAGAGGACGAGAGGGGTCAGTAAGTCGAGCGGGGTCATATTTTAGGGCCCCATGTGTGGTAGTAGCTGTTTCATGGATCACAAACACAGAACTCAGTTCCTAAGGACGGCTTCAATGAAACAACCCACCATGTACTCCTACATGGCCTCTCATCGATACCTTTACCAAATCATGTTCACACACTTAGCTCTCAACAGAAGGACATGTTCACACACCTCCGATACATCCCCGATGAATCAGACCTGACACAACTCTATGCAATAGCAGTCATGATAAACAAACATGAATGAGTAGGCACATCAGGGCTCAAACAACTCCTACTCATTCTAGTGGGTTTCATCTATTTACTGTGACAATGACAGGTCATGCAGAGGATAAGGGGTTCAACTACTGCAGCAAGTAACAGATGAATCGTTGTTGTCCTAATGGAGTAAAAGAGAGCAGGAGCGAGAGAGTGGGATTGTATCGGAATGAACAAGGGGGTTTTGCTTGCCTGGCACTCCTGAAGATAATATAGTTCTTCATCGGTGTCATCGATCTCATCGTCAAAACCACGTCTATCGAGAGGGGACAAATACCGGCAAGAGAGAAAGAAACACAATCAATGCAATGCACAATATGATGCATGATCATGACATGTCAATATGTTGTGGTTTGAGCTAATTCAACTAGCAACATGTTAGATGGAGTTGGTTTGAACCCTAGGTTCAAATTCAAACTCCATATGTGAGAGTTTAAATTCCATTTATATGAATTGGCTTAGACAGCAGCCATAAGTTGTTCTAACATGCATGAAAATGCCATAAATAGATTCCTTGAATTTTTCTGATAATTTTTCATATATAAATTATTTCAATCTGAGCTACGGTTGAATTTATATGAATTTTTGAAGTTTTAAACATTTTTTGGAATTTCCTGAATTAAACTAAATCTAGAAAATAGCTTATTGCGTCGGCATGACATCAGTGTGACATCAGCAGGTCAACACGTCAGGTCCAGGTCAAACCTTACTGGTGGGACCCGTGTGTCATTGACACAGGGACTAACCCCGGTCAAACCCAATGTTGACTGGGTTTGACCCTGCGATAGGGCCCGCTGTTAATGGCTGTTAGGGTGATTAACTGGTTGGGTTAGCGCCTAATGACGTCCACGTCAGCAGTCATCGGAATTTCGCCGGCGATGACCATTTCGCGCGGCGGAGATCGTCGGAACTCCGCTACATCCCACGGTTTGAGGTGGGGTTTGCTCCTACGTGCTCCTGGGAGCGAGCTGCATCGAGCAGTGGTGGTGGCCGGAGCTGCGGTGGCTAGGATCAATGGCGGTGACCAAAATGGCGGCGTCCGGAGCTCGGGCGTTGACGGACTCGACACCACAGTGCGCGGAATCGCCAGCGGTTTGCAGCTACGGGCTCTACGGGTCGCTGGAGTAACGTCGGCGACGAGCTCGAGCGGAAGTGAGATTCGGCCTTGGTGGGGCGGCGGTTAGCGGACAGAAACAGAGGAGGCGAGCACGGGAGGAGGCGTACTAGCTCACAGGGAGGCGGCGAAGAGGGTCTGCGGGCTCAAGGACGCGTTGAGGAGGGCACACGGTCACCGGCAATCACGACGGACCGAGGAAGAAGAAGGCATTGGGAGCGGCGCTTCAAGGTGTCTGGCGTCGCGTGAGTCGACGGAGAGGACAGGTAGACGAGACGGAGCTTCTGGACTCGGGTGGAGGGCGAGGAGGTGGCTCCGGCCGCGGCAACAGCGAGCGGCGACGACGGTGGCGTTGCGGGAAGAGAGCAAAGGAGGGGCACGGGTTTCGGGAGAGAGGGGAGGAGCTCGAGAGAGTGAGCGGGAGGGTCCAGGGGGTCGCGGGTGTCTCCAAGCGCGGATAGGCTCGAAGGGGATGCCGCTAGCACGAAGCAGGAGCTGGAATCCTCAAGTGCGTGCGCGGGCGACACGGCGTCGTCCTCCTGGCAGGAGCTAGGAGATGACTGGCAACGGGCCTGGTGCGCTGGGCCAGCGAGCTGGGCTAGCTGGGCTGCCAGGTAAGTGCCCAGGTAAGTCTCTCTCTTTTATTTCTGTTTTCTATTTTCTGTCTGTTTGTTTTGACTTTATTAAAAATGCCAGAGCATTTTCAAAAATCATGATACTTCTTATGGCCACTGTTTGGATTATTTCCAACAGCAAACATTTCAGTTCATGAATATTTGGACATTTAGAATAATATATAATATTTAAATGCCCAAATGCAAATAAGGTATGATTTAATTTAGAGCCCAAATATGTCATGGATAAATGTGCATCACCTCTGGTACTATTTACAACATTTTTCATAAATGATGAACATTTTTGAAAGCCATTTGGATTTACTGAAAATATTTTAGGTGAACCTAGTGAATTCCTTTGATGCTAGGGGTTTAGGCAATCCCCATTTCAAATTTCTTTGGAATTTAAACATGATGGCAAGAAGAACAAGCAAAATCAAGCAAGGGCTGAACTAGGGCTGTGACAGCTCACCCCCACTAAACAAGAATCTTGTCCCGAGATTCAAGCGTTGAGTAAGGTGAAGGGGGGGGGGACACAAGCTAAACATAATCTTCATGATCTAGGTTGCACCTCATAAGTTTGTTGATTCGTTGCATACGTTGATCTTGACATCCTCGCTTTTGAGATCTTCATCCATGCGATGACAATGGAAAGAAACCCTACTAGGATTGGTCTTCTCGAAGATCGAGCTATACAATATCACTCGCGGAATGAGATGTTGAAACATCTTGAGTTGAGACACAAAACACATCAAGAGGGATGGAAGAACAATGACAGGGTTTGATTTGGTGGGCAATAATTCCACGCTTAGAAAGATGGTGGATGGTGTCAAGGTGGGGAGGGAATAATTGCCATGATCCCGTAACGGGGCACCTTGGGAAAGGTGACTCGTTGGAATGTTCCCTTAAGTGGCAAAAAGAATTACTTTTGATCCATAGATCATTGAAACTCTTCATACCAGCTTAAGGCAAATTACAATTGATTGTTTGAAAGAGCTCGAAGAAATTGCATACTCGGACTAGGATGGATGATGTGGACTACCTTGTTGAAGACAACGCAATGGATGACTTTTGCTTATCATCGGAAATGGATGGGACCCATGACAGGACCACTTTGAGGATGATCCTGGACAACAATTACTGAGAGGGCAGCTCATGGGAATTGGCACAATGGCGGTGCAAGCTGGGAACAAAATGCAAATGCTGGGAATGATTTGGTAACTGGGAATAACTCAACGAGAGTGATTCCACCGTTTGGATGGTTATAGCATAATCGAAGAAACTGGGAGTACAAGGATCCGTAAGGAACAACTTCTAGAATATGTTGCACTAAATCCTCATGGAGAAGATGGTCAAATAGCTCAATCAGGATACTACAATGATAGATCTTCCGGCTAGGTGTGTCGGCCAACATCAACCTTGTTGGAACCTACATCATAGATCTTGGACTAGTTCCAACCATCATATCTGTCTGAGATTCAGATCTGGTTGGTAACAGGACATTTCAGACAACATGTTTGGAAAAGAAAATTTGCAACACTAACCAAAGATATGACGTTGCGGGATTCTCAGGAAAATGAACTACGATAGCATGCTCCAAAACATGAGCTGGTTCTGCTACAAACCTGTGAACACGCTGTCCAAGACAAGCATGACCACGTAGTAGTCTTATAATAGAACACTATCGAGTTCATGTTAGGATCCATCATGAAAGATTTCAAAGTCTTTACATGCGCCAGACTTCTTTTCCTTGAACAAGTCAATCAGTGGCTTGGGGTGTTAGGAATTACACATGGGGTGGAGGTAGCTAGTCTCGCAAACCAGTGTATACTTCGCACATGCATAACTGACTTGAGATGGTTCCAGAGGAAGCAACATTGACTTTCTCGAATTCACGGCGGTAACTTGCATCAAATGCACATGAATTAGAGGAAGTCACTCCTTTCAGCCGAACATATTCTTCATGAACGGAACATGAAGATAACGCTTATAAAAATTTCCAATGCTAACTGGATGCTCAACACGAATCATGGAGAAGATAAAAATGTTGCTGATGGGCTCAACAACAATTCATCCAGGTTTCCATATAAGTGGAATTACACAATTATGTGAACAAGGTGATAGCATCGGTCAGACCCAAAAATATAATGGTGTATGCCCGGGGAAACACGCACGGGTAAGACAACAGTACGAACATTGTTGGTTCTGATTTGATTTGATGATAGCCCATAGTCAAATCAAAGATTGGATAAGACAATAGGTCCAACAACTGATCACAAGGACCAATCAATGGAGATATCATCTTTCTTCAACACACACACAGAGAAGATATCCCTTAGAGATGAACTAAGTTAAGCAAAGCTTCTACCTTCCAACTCCCCAAGTTGTTGTCTAGCTCAACCAACTAGCTCAGGGATATCCAACACAGATTCTTGGAGAAGGGGTGATTTAGAGGGAAAAAACCAACATGATCACGAACTCAACATAGCGGTCAGGTGACAACCAGGTAATACTTCCGAGAAGATCTTTGGAAAATTAGGAACCATCGATATGTTACTAAACTCGAGAACATTCTTGCTTTTCGGGGCAAGACGATGGGACCAAGAGAGTGATGGATTGCCACAATCCTATCTCATTGATCGAAGAGTGCACCGAAAATAAGGACTAGGTAGCACGATCCATCTTTGGATGATGATTTAATAACCAACATGCTAAGAATGAAATTATTGTCCATTAGCTACCAAGCAACGGGGTTGCTAGTAGTATTGATTTCACACATCATGGTTCACTTGTCGCCATTCCGGTTGCGACAACACGGGACCGAGGAATGAAACAATGATAGCGAGAAGTATCACTGCGTCAAGAATTCATAAGAGATGGTGCAATTCTCATGACAATCCTGACATAAAGGGGGTAATACTCCAGGGTAGAACAAAGCAAAAGCTGGATTGGCATTTGATCTGCAGAGCACAACTACTTTGACCCAATCCTGGAAATGGACGAGGTACTGGAGTTTGTTTCTCCTAGTCATTCTGGAGTAGAACGACTTGACGGACGACAAGAATAAAAGGCATCGATGAACACAAATGCACACACACTCTTGGCTATCAACGGATAGAGGATGGTCGGAATACAACTGAAGAGGAACAACTCAAGGAACATATAACTTTCTGAGTTGTGGATGCATAGATTAGTATGTCAAGCAAAACTCAACAATTCTTCCGGACAACCCATGCAGAAAGGTAGGACTGGCAGATTCACAATGCAGAATGGAGAACTCATCAAGAGCACTCTTATTGTGATCTTTCGTTCAAAGGCTTTTGCCATATTGATTCATGGTATTGGAAGAAGGATATACCACGGTCCTCGAGGACTATCGCAGGGTTACTAATATCTTGAGGAAACTAGCAAATACTAACAACATGAAATAGGTGAACCTTGGGTTCAAAACCCAGGAGTAGAATGCCTACTACTAAGTGGCATCACGGGATGCTTTCGAGAATGGTGGCCAGAATCATCACACCGGGAACACAAAGCATTGCTAGATTACTAGGCGACTCCCTAAAACACCTAGGGACATAATAATAGCTCCAACATATATGTCGAGGCAATAGAGTACCTCAACTCACAGATTAGTGTGGTTGAACTGGCCCAAAGGAACATCGGGAACGGAAAGAAGCGATTTTCAAATGCATCAGACTATTTAGAAACCTGGGATGACTCGGACAGCGTAACGGCTGTAAATGCTCAAAATGATTTGAGACATCCTGCAAAATGGTGGCATAACCACTTAACATCACAATATCAAAGTTCTGAGATGAACTGCCAACACACAGAAGTAGTAGGAACCGAACTCGGGCTTAAACTCAACAATCCTAGGCAACTACGGTTTAGTAACACGTCATCCTGATAGATAGATGAGAAGGCCTAGTTCTTAATCCCCGTAGAAAAGAAGAGGTTGACTCAAATCAGAAGGACATAAGGTAAAGGAGTAAAAAGAGCCTTACGTTCCCTTCCCCAATCAATTCCCTTATATAGCTAAAGCATTTCTAGACTCAACTTCAACCAGTTTGGCTTGGTAATCCTACATGCAGTCAGGCTCTGATACCAAAGTTGTCAGGACCCCGATTCCAAGTCACATCGATCTAGCCAGTAACAATTCATATCACTTTGCGGCCTCACGCACGGTATTCCCACGGGTGTCGCCTTACCATGGCCCGGGACCGTTTGCGCCTTTTGGCTCACGTATATGATAGTGTCCCTAGCATCCACATGACAGGGAACCCGGACCGACATGGCTAGTCGTGAACCCAAAGCGGCACCAACCTATGGGGATAGGCATACATGAATCACATCGAGCATGTTGGTCAGCAGCGTGTGAATCCAGGCTGTAGCACTGGGCTAACAGGACTCCGGGAACCCGGGCTGTAGCAGGCTAGGCAGGACTCCGGATGTCACCGCGTGACATTTCCCCGAAGGGACAGACACAGGAACGAAGTGAAACACATGTCGGCCAGTCAAGTGTCCTGAGCAGTAGTATTGGGCTAACAGGACTCCGGTGAACCGGGTTGTAGCGGACTACTATGGCTCATGGAAGCACGAGACTACATTTCCCCATAAGAGAGGCTGCCAAGGATAAACAACTAGATTGTCGGATCCCACACATACCAAGCATTTGAATCATACACACAATATGCTCGATATGTGTAAATACAACATGGCATCACAACATAACTCTACAACTCAAGTATTTATTCATTAGGCTCCGAGGAGCGAGATAGTACAAACATGGGTCTCATGACCCAACAATCATAGCATACAAATAAAAGCACACGCGGAAGCTTAACATGTCTGAGTAGAGACATCTACAAATGAAAAAGGCTGAGAAGTCTGACTATCTACCAGATCCTGCCGAGGGCACAAGATCGTAGCTGAGGTATCAAGCTAAACGTTGAAGTCCACGCGAAACTACTAGCGAGACTGAAGTCTCTCTGCAAAACATAAATTAAGCAAACGTGAGTACAGAAGTACTCAGCAAGACATACATTAGAACTAGCTACATATGCATCGGTATCAATAGGGGGGTGGTGGAGTTTAACTGTAGCAAGCCAGCTTTGACTCAGTGGCTATCTTAAACTACGACTGCAAGTAACTCTTTTGAGGTGGCGCACACGAGTCCACATATTCACCATATCAATACACCACTATGGATCCGCTCCCGTCTCCCTACGAGAACGCCATCCATAGCACTCACGCTTATCTTGCGCATTTTAGAGTATCCACTTTCACTTGTCTATGAACTGTTATAGGCAACCCAGAAGTCCTTTACCGCGGACACGGCTATTCGAATAGTTTTATACCCTGCAGGGGTGTACTTCATCACACATGTTTCCACCACTTAGCGTCTGCACATGACATGTGCTCGGCAGACTTCAAGCGAAAGCAGACGTGCGTGTAGACCACGACCTGACTAACCGCACAAGTCTCTAGTCCAGGTTTATCGCCTATTCAGGTTCCATCCGCAAGGAAATCCGGCCGGGGTGTCCTCAACGGCCCCAAACGATGTGTACAGGGTCCCGAGACGCCAAACGGGCGCCCGGCATACCCGGCCACAGTGTATCTGCCGCATCATAGCCCACCCCTAGGGTCAGCGCTACGCACGGCCGCCAACACATAACCTACAAACACCAGAAACTAGTTGCAACTCCTAGACAGAGGACGAGAGGGGTCAGTAAGTCGAGCGGGGTCATATTTCAGGGCCCAATGTGTGGTAGTAGCTGTTTCATGGATCACAAACACAGAACTCAATTCCTAAGGACGGCTTCAATGAAACAACCCACCATGTACTCCTACATGGCCTCTCATCGATACCTTTACCAAATCATGTTCACACACTTAGCTCTCAACAGAAGGACATGTTCACACACCTCCGATACATCCCCGATGAATCAGACCTGACACAACTCTATGCAATAGCAGGCATGACAAACAAACATGAATGAGTAGGCACATCAGGGCTCAAACAACTCCTACTCATGCTAGTGGGTTTCCTCTATTTACTGTGACAATGACAGGTCATGCAGAGGATAAGGGGTTCAACTACCGCAGCAAGTAACAGATGAATCATTGTTGTCCTAATGCAGTAAAAGAGAGCAGGAGCGAGAGAGTGGGATTGTATCGGAATGAACAAGGGGGTTTTGCTTGCCTGGCACTCCTGAAGATAATATAGTTCTTCATCAGTGTCATCGATCTCATCGTTGAAACCACGTCTATCGAGAGGGGACAAATATCGGCAACAGAGAAAGAAACACAATTAATGCAATGCACAATATGATGCATGATCATGACATGTCAATATGCTGTGGTTTGAGCTAATGCAACTAGCAACATGTTAGATGGAGTTGGTTTGAACCCTAGGTTCAAATTCAAACTCCATATGTGAGAGTTTAAATTCCATTTATATGAATTTGCCTAAACAGAAGCCATAAGTTGTTCTAACATGCATGAAAATGCCATAAATAGATTCCTTGAATTTTTCTGATAATTTTTCATATATAAATTATTTCAATCTGAGCTACGGTTGAATTTATATGAATTTTTGAAGTTTTAAACATTTTCTGGAATTTCCTGAATTAAATTAAATCCAGAAAATAGCTTATTGCGTCGGCATGATATCAGTGTGACATCAGCAGGACAACACGCCAGGTCCAGGTCAAACTTGACTGGTGGGACCCGCGTGTCATTGACACAGGGACTAACCCCGGTCAAACCCAATGTTGACTGGGTTTGACCCTGCGGTAGGGCCCGCTGTCAGTGGCTGTTAGGGTGATTAACTGGTTGGGTTAGCGCCTAATGACGTCCACGTCAGCAATCATTGGAATTTTGCCGGCGACGACCATTTCGCGCGGCGGAGATCGTCGGAACTCCGCTACAGCCCACGGTTTGAGGCGGGGTTTGCTACTACGTGCTCCTGGGAGCGAGCTGCGTCGACCAGTGGTGGTGGCCGGAGCTGCGCTGGCTAGGATCAACGGCGGCGGCTGGAGCTCGGGCGTCGACGGACTCAACGCCACAGTGCATGGAATGGCCAGCGGTTTGCAGGTACGGGCTCTACGGGTGCTCACAGGTCACCGGAGTAACGTCGGCGACGAGCTCGAGCGGAAGTGAGATTCGGCCATGGCGGGGCGATGGTTAGCGGACAAAAATAGAGGGGGCGAGCACGGGAGGAGGCGTACTAGCTCACAGGAAGGCGGCGAAGAGGGTCTGCGGGCTCGAGGACGCGTCGAGGAGGGCACACGGTCGCCAGCGATCTCGGCGGACCGACGAAGAAGAAGGCGTCGGGGGCAGCGCTTCAAGGCGTCTAGCGTCATGTGAGTCGACGGAGAGGACGAGGTAGATGAGACGGAGCTTCTGGACTCGGGTGGAGGGCAAGGAGGTGGCTCCGGCCACGGCAACAGCGAGCGGCAGCGACGTGGCGTTGCGGGAAGAGAGCAGAGGAGGGGCAGGGGTTTCGGGAGAGAGGAGAGGAGCTCGAGAGAGTGAGCGGGAGGGTCTAGGGGGTCGCGGGCGTCTCCAGGCGCGGATAGGCTCGAAGGGGAGGCCGCCAGCACGAAGCATGAGGTGGAATCCTCAGGTGTGTGCGCGGGCGACACGGCGTCGTCCTCCTGGCAGGAGCTAGGAGATGACTGGCAACTGGCCTGGTGGGCTGGGCCAGTGAGCTGGGCTAGCTGGGCTGCCAGGTAAGTGCCCAGGTAAGTCTCTCTCTTTTATCTCTGTTTTCTATTTTCTGTCTGTTTGTTTTGACTTTATTAAAAATGCCAGAGCATTTTCAAAAATCATGATACTTCGTATGGCCACTGTTTGGATTATTTCCAACAGCAAACATTTCAGTTCATGAATATTTGGACATTTAGAATAATATATAATATTTAAATGCCCAAATGCAAATAAGGTATGATTTAATTCAGAGCCCAAATATGTCATGGAAAAATGTGCATCACCTCTGGTACTGTTTACAGCATTTTCCCTAAATGATGAACATTTTTGAAAGCCATTTGGATTTACTGAAAATATTTTAGGTGAACCTAGTGAATTCCTTTGATGCTAGGGGTTTAGGCAATCCCCATTTCAAATTTCTTTGGAATTTAAACATGATGGCAAGAAGAACAAGCAAAATCAAGCAATGGCTGAACTGGGGCTGTGACAAAGTGTCCTAGCGGTTTACCGCCAGGCCGGTCATAACGCCCAATATAAAACAGGTGGGGACTTATGGAAGTCCATAACCAGAGGTGGTTTAATCATAACCGTATATACTAAAAAAATGTCATACCTGTGATATTCAAGTAAGCTGCCGACTCACCATACCAGCGCAGTAAGAGGTAATATCCCAAGATTTGGAATATAATATTTCCAAGCACCTTAATATATATTGACGATTTATAATCTGTCATCCCGGCGGGTTAAAAAACTCTAGATACGCTTCAAATATGAGCCACAGTGATGAAGATTACACGGCCTGAATTTTCTCCGGCCATATGTTAACATGGCCTAAATATGTAAATTCCAAAAAATTCTCAGAAAACAGAGAATGGATATAAAATCGAGAAAATGAGGTTTTCTTAAACCGCCAAGCTCAAAAGAGTCAAAAAATCATAGTATAGGAGCCGGACCAAGAGGGATTTTATAGCTATGATTCGAATACGATCAAGAAGCTCCCAAGTGGTTTGCGGCCATAAGTATTAGTATTGAATTGGATAAAAGGGATGTTTTACAGTTATGCTTCGAATACGAGCAGGAAGCCCCCAAATAACCATAATTGTGGCATTGCGCCGATCAAGAGGGATATTCACAGCTATGATTCGAATACGATCGGGAAGCCCCCAAGTGATCATAAGTGTGGCATTGCACCGATCAAGAGGGATATTCACAGCTATGATTCAAATACGATCAGGAAGCCCCCAAGGGACCATAACTGTGGCATTGCGCCGATCAAGAGGGATATTCACAGCTATGATTCGAATACGACCAGGAAGCCCCCAAGCGACCATAACTGTGGCATTGCACCGATCAAGAGGGATATTTACAACTATGATTCGAATACGATCAGGAAGCCCCCAAGTGACCATAATTGTGGCATTGCGCTGATCAAGAGGGATATTCACAGCTATGATTCGAATACGATCTGGAAGCCCCCAAGTGACCATAATTGTGGCATTGCGCCGATCAAGAGTGTAGTAACGCTATGTTCTCTTTGGTGAATACACCTATGTTTGAACAGGAAGCTCCCAAATGATTTGTGAGAACGGCATTGCGCCGGATCAAGAGGGTGGTGACGCTATGTTCTATTTGGTGACTACACCTATGTTTGAACAGGAAGCTCCCAAGTGATCTTTCTGTAACGACATAGACTCATTATTCTTGAAATGAAACGACAAAGGCCCTGATTTATCAAGGATGTCGGCTTTATTATATTCCTTATAATATATACATCGTCAATAATATGTACATCACCATAGCCGATGGCTTCAGGTGTAGTAAGGCCGAAGATGAGCAATATTCCACGGCCGGCGGGTCTCCTCCTCCGACGTGCATGAGTCCTTGTGGTCTCGAACATCGATAAGGTAGTATGAGCCATTGTTCAGATTCTTGCTGACCACAAAGGGTCCTTCCTATGGTGGGGATAACTTGTGCATATCCGTCTGATCCTGGATAAGCCGGACCACGAGGTCACCTTCTTGAAAGGTTCTGGTTTTGACCCGACGGCTGTGATAACGTTGCAGATCTTGCTGGTAAATCACCGAACGAGCCGCCGCGAGGTCATGCTCCTCATCTAGCAAGTCAAGTGCATCATGACACGCTTTCTCATTATCAGCTTCAACATAAGCCCCCACTCGAGGTGAATCATGACGAATGTCACTGCGGAGGACCACCTCTGCTCCGTAGACCATGAAGAAAGGTGTATAACCCGTAGATCTGTTGTGGGTGGTATTAATACTCCATAACAGGGAAGGTAACTCCTCCACTCAACAACCCATCGTCCTCTGTAAGGGAACTAGAAGCCTGGGCTTGATGCCTTTCAGGATCTCTTGATTTGCTCTCTCTGCTTGACCATTAGACTAGGGTGAGCCACTAATGATACATCAAGCCGGATGTGTTCACATTGACAAAATCCCTACATGGCCCCCTTGGATAGATTAGTGTCATTACCAGTTATAATACTGTGGGGAAAACCAAAGCAGAAAATCACCATTTTCATGAATTGAACCGCCATCGCCGCATCACATTTACCGACCGGTTCTGCTTCAACCCACTTTGTAAATTTATCGACCGCCACCAGGAGATGCGTCTTTTTGTCTTTGGACCTTTTGAAAGGTCCAACCATATCAAGCCCCCAGACTGCAAACTGCCAAGTAATTGGAATCATCCTCAATTCTTGAGCCGGCATGTGAGCTTGTCGGGAGAATTTCTGACAACCATCACATTTACTCACTAGATCCTCAGCATCGGCGTGAGCCATCATCTAATAAAACCCATGAGGAAAATCCTTAGCCACATGGGACTTAGAACCGGCATGGTGGCCACAATCACCTTCATGAATTTCACATAGAATTTGACAGCCCTCCTCTGGAGAAACACAACGTTGAAACGCCCCTGTGACACTGCGGTGATGCAACTCTCCATGAATGATAGTCATTGACTTAGACCATCGGGTTATCTGCCTCGCCAAAGTTTCATCCTTAGGTAACTCGCCCTGGGTCATATAAGCCAGATATGGAACTATCCAATCAGGAATCGCATGAAGAGCCGCCACTAGTAGTGATTTTGGGTCAGGAATAGCCAGATCTTCCTCTGTAGGTAATTTGACAGAAGGGTTATGCAGAATATCCAGGAAAGTGTTAGGTGGCACCGGCTTACGCTGAGACCCTAATCGGCTTAAAGCATCAACCGCCTAATTTTTCCTGCGATCAACATGTTCAACTTGATAACCCTTAAAATGGCCTGCAATAGCATCAACCTCTCGATGATAAGCCGCCATCAGTGGATCCTTGGAATCACCCGGCTTAAAGCTCATCTCCTTAGCCATCCGAAGATCATGGAGCAAGGCCTCATACTCAGCTGCATTGTTAGTTCAAGGGAACATCAGCCAGAGAACATAAGAAAATTATCACCTCGTGGGGAAGTTAAGACAACTCCAGCCCCCGATCCTTCCAACTGCCTGGACCCATCAAAGTGAATAGTCCAATACGTGTTATCCGACTTCTCCTCAGGCATTCGTAATTGTCCAATCATTGATAAAATCCACAAGTGCTTAAGATTTGAAGGATGTCCTGGGCACATACTTTAAAGCACGAGGCCCAAGCTCAATGGACCACTTGGCTACCTGCTACCTCTTGAACATGCGTTGGTTTTCCCTTGAAGAGGAAAGGGTGATGTAGCAAAGTAGCGTAAGTATTTCCCTCAATTTTTGAGAACCAAGGTATCAATCTAGTAGGAGACTACACGCAAATAGCCTAGTACCTGCACAAACAAATAAGAACCTTGCAACCAACACGATAAAGGGGTTGTCATTCCCTTCACGACCACTTATAAAAGTGAGATCTGATAGAGATGATAAGATATATTTTTGATATTTTTCTTGTATAGATTGAAAAGTAAAGATTGCAAAATAAACGGCGACAGAAATTGGCAAGTTGACGGAAAACTAATATGATGTAAAATAGACCCCGGGGCCATAGGTTTCACTAGTGGCTTCTCTCAAGATAGCATGTATTACGGTGGGTGTGACAGCCTGGATTTTGCCTTCTCTCTTTTTCGGGACTTGCCTTCTCTCTTCTTCCAGACTTGGTTTTTACCGTGGTTTTTGCCCTGACTTGATTTGGAAGCATGTCAAATGGAATTGTCACTTGGGCACATCCTTGACTTTCACCCAAGTGACCTATCTACTTTATTCCTCTAATAAATCCCCAAAATAATCAAATGAATATTTTTCATAAAAGAAAAATATTCATTTTCTCTTTGAAATTCAGTTTAGAAACTTGTGCTCCAAAGCAACCCGAACTTTTCTTGCCCAGAAAAATCTGAAATAATTCCTGAATATTCTTAGAACCTTGGCACACCTTCCCATGCAAAAATATTGCATGACTTTTTGTAATATTTTTTCTATAGAAAATCATTTCTCTTCTGTCCCAAAATTCCAATTTGTACAACAAGTACATTTTCCCTTGAGCTTCTACTTAAACACCATCCTAAGAAACACTAAACCCCAGGAGATCAGCCCTAATGGTCTTCTAGAAGGTGGCTTAACTTGGCGACCAAGTTTCTGGTCAGAAACTTGCTAGCTTGGTTAAGTCAAATTTGGTCGGCCTAAGCATGAGCTCTCACCACTCCTAGACTAAACACTGCATGGACGAATGAGTAGACAAGGTTTGGCTGTGTTTGGGCGTCGTCTTGACCATGCCAGCTTGGTGACCGCGCGAAGACATGGCGCCTGGCAACGTCTCGACGCGCTCTGGCTGGCGCTTTCCTCTCTGTTTCACGCGTGCTCGTTCCAGTGCTCGCCGATGCCTGCCGTGCCACACCAACAGCGTCGACCCATGACCCTTGACCGCTCCCTGGCGCTCACCGACGCCGGAGCCGCCGTAGCAAGCACGGGTGCGTCGTGGCCAAAATGCCATAGTGCGCGCGTGCGCTTGTCCACTTCCTCCACCGCCTCCTGTGCTCGTCCGCGAGCGTGGGCAAGCTCCTGGGTTGACGCTAAGCGTTTTCCCCTCGCATTGGAGCTTCTCCTCGCCGTTCGCCGTGTGTACAGAGAGCTCTGGCGGCGACACACCCCCTGTCGGGGATATACCCCGTGGTATGACCCGGCCGGAAGCATGACCCGGCCGGACTTGGCGACTCACTAGTAACCCGCCCTAACTTGGCGACTCACGAAGTGACCCGCCCGGATCTCTCCACTCACTGATGACCCGGCTGGGCCTGGTGACTCATTGGAAACCCGGCAGGAGGGTCAGAGGAGCAACAAGACCCGGTGGCCTAACAGGAGCTTCATGGAACGCCGGCTCGTATTATGGTGGGCCGGCTTAAGATGGAAGGCATAAGAAGTATTCTTCTACAAAGGAAGCAAGACTAGGACTTCATTTGTGATAGAGTAATCCTAATCCTAATAGGACTAGTCATGTAAGCCGCCCCTTCAACATATATAAGGAGGGGCAGGGCACCCCAAGAGGGACAAGTTTTACAAGTTCGACAAGTTAGACAGATTAGGGTTAGACAAACAAGTCTATAGCTCTCGAGATAGAGCACCCTTGTAATCGTGATCATCATCATCATCAATATCAATGAAGCAGGATGTAGGCTTTTACCTTCACCGTGAGGGGCCGAACCTGGGTAAAACCCCGCGTCTCTCGTTCCGCTCAACCCCCCATCAAGCTACCACATAGATGCGTTGGCGTCACGACTAAGTCCTATCAACGAGGACATCTGCCGTGACAATTCCACGGCAGTTGGCGCCCACCGTGGGGTTCGTGCACGGTGGTGTTGAGTTTTTGAAGGGATTTCTCCAAAGGGTCGAGAAGTTCACAAATTTTTATGGATGAAGAGTAGCCGATTTGAGAGGATCTACATCAGCTTGAAGATCATCGGTCCCGATTTACAATCTATGAGACTTAAAGTTTGAGAAGAATCAGGGTTACGCGGCGGATTACAAGTTGAGCCGCGATTATAACTCGGATTGGCTACGGTGATTTTTTGGTCAAGGCCGCCTCCATCGCCGTAAGTGGCTTATAAGTTTTTACAAATTCCATGCCATCTTGTCATCAAAACGTCAATGGACGGCCCTGTTTCTAAAACTACCATGGCGAGGAGAATCCCTGCAAAGCACCGTATTAGATTCCAACTTAAGACGGACTTCGGACTCGCCGGTCACGCCTCCGACTCCAAGCTGCCGTGACTATGCTCTGCTTCGACTATGGCCAAGTCGCCGCCTTCACCGCCAGCTCCGAGCTGCTGTTGAGTCGCGGTGCCTTGGGGACCTGCCAACCGTCACGCCCTTCTCCACCAACTGGATTGAGCCGCCACTGGGTCTACCCGCGCCTCTACTGCTGGCTGCACTTCTTCAAAGCCGTCGTCGCAGCCGCAACATATTTCTTCGAGCTGGCCCCGTGTGGTCGTGAATCCTTAAGTCGCTGACCCGGACGCGACTCTCCAACCCACCGTGTCGGGTCTCCGGCGTCGCCGTGGGTCGTCGTTCTTCGCCCTGCGGTGCTGCGGGTCCTGCACCTGCAGCTGCGGCTGTGAGCCTCCGCGGCCATGATCTGGCTTGCTTCGGCCGGCGCCGACTCACTGCTGCCGCTCCCGCTGATTGCTCCCGTGCCGGTTCACCTCTGCAAGTCTCGCTTTGAGCCGTCGCACCGATAAGGGTGGTCTGCAGCTTCAGCCCTTTCTTTTAAAGATGGCAATACCTTCCACTCCCACGTCAAGGTCAAAAGCACTAGTCTATCATACTGTCAGGGAGAGATGCAGGCAATAGACTGAATCAAACACTGGGTAACGTGGGAAGGACTAGTTTCCCTGAGTGCCTGCAGCCACGGGAGAACCCGAGTCACCGCTAGGCTCACTTCACTCGCCGTACGAGCCGCCATCCGCCTCAACTCCGCGGCCACAACGCGCTCGCCTTAATGCCAACTCCATCGCGCGACCCCAAACGAACGTCCGGATTGGACGGATTTTGTCCCTTTGAGGCGCCGATAGGTTTATCTGTGTCCGCCTTTATCAGATGGGTCGTGCATGCGCGCACCGCGCGGCCGCACCCCAAATTGTGTCCGGGGTGGACGTGAATAAAATAAATATTAAAACTAAAATGAAATAACTAAAAAACTAAATGAACACATTTTAAAAAAACATAAAATATATATAGGGGGCGGCCATAAAACGGCCCAGTTTCCACGGCCACTTAAAAGGCCCATTTTTCATAATTAACATATAAAAAAATTTAAAAAACGCCTCCGCGCTCCCGCGCGCTCCTGCCGCGCCCGTCGGTGCCGTGGCCGTCGCCGTCTTCACTGGACACCGGTGTCGTCGTCGTCGCTGATGAGGTCGACGTACTCCGGCGGCGTCCAGAGGTGGGCCGGAGGTGCGTGGTGGACGGGGGCGGGCTGGACGGCCGGAGGTGCCTGCACCACCTCCTCCCGTGGCGAGGCCTCCCACTCCGGTGACCACGGCGGAGTGGGGCATCAGTTCACGCCCACGCCGACGGCCATCTCCGGAGCAGTGCAGGACCAGCCCCACCCCTGGCCCAGCAGCGGCTGGAACGCGGCGGTAGCAGAGAGGGCCATGGCCTCCTCCAGGCCGTCCCACTGCCGCTCGTCGTGCGTGTACATGGAGTCGTCAATGACACGCTGCAGGAGACGGGCCTCCTCCTCGTCTGTCATGCGAGGAGGTGGAGGGGGCGACGGAGATGGCGACGGCATGGGCGTGACGCCGCGGACCCGCCTACGCCCGCACTCCTGGGCGCGCTCCCGTGGCCGCCGCGGCCCCGTCGAGGTGCCGGCGAAGAAGGAGGCGCGCCTGGTGTCGTGCTCGTCACGAAACCAGGTGTCCCACAGCGGGGAGTCGGGGACATACCTGGCGTTGTAGAATAGGTCGTCGGGAAGGAGGCGGCGGCGGCGCTCGATCTCCTCGTCGCGCGCACGGCCGCTCGTCTGGACCGGCGGGATGGGGACCCGGTCGGCGGAGAGGTGCCAGTTATTGGGGAGATGGGCGTCGCTCCAGGGGAGCGGCGTCCCTGTCTCCCAATAACGGCGGCACACCGACGCTCGGACGTAATGCCGGTCGCGCTCGCCGGCGGACGTGGGCGCGATGGAGAAGGCGGGCGGCGCGGGGGCCCGGTGTGGTGGCGATGGCGAGCCGGGCTCCTCCTTCTTCACCGAGCCGCGGCGGCGTCCCGACGAGGAGCCGGCCTCGCGGTCGTGCCTGCCTTTGCGGCCGTAGTTCCAGAGGCCCATAGCTGCGGGCGGCCGGCCGGCGAGGTCTAGGCTAGGGTTTGGGACGTGGTCACCGCTGTCGGGTTTCGAGGAGGCCGCGGGGTGGCGTGGGGCAGTGTGGACAACGACCCGTCCATGCTTCCCACTTAAAGAAGGACGGCGACCGCTCGACGTGCGGATGACAGATGGGGCCGCCCGCTCGTGCGCATTGATGTGGGTGGGTAGGAGGTAGGTGGCCGCCTGCCACGCGGCCCCGACACGGACGAGCGCGCGTCCGTTTGGTGTCCGCCGCGACCCAAACCCGACGCAAGTTTGCGCTCGAAATGGATCGGCCCGGATACAAAACGGACAAGATGGGACCGGGCCATCGCGCGCTGGGCCGACTCCTTCGGCCGTTTTATTCTGAACGAATGGGGCCGGACAGGATAGGGTGGCGCGGTGGAGTTGGCCTAAGCATCTTCTACCACCGCCGCCGAGATGTGCAGCCGGGGAGATGAGTTAGTGACAGTTGGAGGGATAACCATAGTGGATTTTTCAAAGACAAGGACAACCCTGAATCGGACAGAGTCACACGTTAACGAGTCAGAGCAAAAAACGGATTCGTCCCGACCGCGTAGCTGGGTCACCATGCTACTTGGCCTCGTCAAAACCGGGGACACCCTGGCCGGCACTCCAAGCCGCGGTTATGGCCGAGTTTGGCTCGGTCCTTGAGTCACCGACCAGCTTCACTTAATCCGCCACGGTGAGGTCCCGTTGCAGTTCCATCAACTGGATTAAAACAAAAAAATAAAGTGTGCCACGATGGCATATCTGGCCAGAGCGTCATGGGTGCATGTGGCACGGGCGGCCACCAGGCCGATGAAAAGTACTATCACTGCTGCAGCCCACACGAGGCCAAGAGTTATAATTTTCCACTGTTTGCGTGAAGTGACTTGGGCACGGAATCCTAGGGTTTGGATGAACAAGCTTAGAGGGTGCTTGGATCCAAAAGACTTCTTTTAGTCTGACTAAAAATAGTCTATTCAAGAGGCTAAAGTTCCAAGCACCCCTGACTAAAGAGAGGCTAAAACTAATCTTGAGAATAATATTTTTTAGTCAGGGGTACCCCTACTAAAATATGGATTATTCCTCTCTCTCCTCATTTAACCCCTCTCCTTTAACACATGCGATTTTTGTATTGGATGGTTTGGATGATAATAAATGCTGATTAACTTGATTTTAGTCTCTTTAGTATTTGGATCCAAGCATGGGTGAGGCTAGCAAGTTTTAGTCCCATTACTTTTAGTCATGAGACTAAAACATATCCAAGCACCCTCTTAATTACGTGGAAACCATGTGCTATCACACAAGGCCAAGTACTGGTAGTATTTTTCTCTGTTCAAAGGTTGAAATTGCAGTACAAGACATCCTGGACAGATTCTAGGGACGTTTCACATCTGTCGTCCGAACAATCAGGTGATATCTATCCGTTTAAGTTTATTTTTATTACTTTTCGTCAAAGAACAATTACTCTGACTTGAGCTGTTTTTGATGCAGGATAATTATCCGTTGCAAAAGTGCTATGGGTATGAAGCACGGGTCAGCATTACTCTGCACTGGTGTTCGTCCGTGCCGTGCTGGTCGACGGACACACATATAAGCCGCCGCTCCTGTTGTTGAGTTTGCATCAATGTCGTGGTTAGCTCGCTCGCGCCCACGGCCGACTCTCTTGGTTGCATCAACTTACAAACAGCATGGTCGGTACGTCCGTCCATGTCTGTGGCCGGTTCACGCGTCCACGCCAACTTACATCGAGAAGGACAACTTGCTCGTCCGCACCGGCTTACAACGCCGCGGCCGACTCATCTGTCTGCTCACGTGGTCGACTCGGCCATGATTGATTTCAGCTTCACCATGGTGATCATCAACTCCGCGGTGATAATTACTGACCAGACGCATCTGGTGAAATCCATCCAGCATATTTTTTATATTATATATTGCTTTCTTTAAAAGAGCAATTACTCTGGTTTGCAAGTTGTCCCATGCAGGATTCAAACCGGTCTATATCACGGTTAATTATGAAGAATCTCAAGCCGGTTCCTCAAGTCGCCTTCAGACTCGGGGGCTATGATGACATGGCTCAGTAAATATGGCCAGTTTAAAGGCCGTCAGAAAATATCCGGCTCAAAATAAAGAAAAAATCTGGTTTAAAATCCGGTTCAAGAGAAATCTGTCTCTCACAAAGAATTGAAGCTCAATATCCGGTTTAAAATCCAGCCCACAAAGCTCTAAAGCTTTTAATATTCGGCTCAACGCCCGGTTCAAGAAGAATTCATTACTCACAAGTTCGAATTCTCAGTAAAATTAAAGGGACCAAAGAGAGTCTGTTGCAAATCATAGCTCAAACATAGACCCCGTTTCAATGATCATTTGGGAGCTTCCTGTTCAAACATAGGTCGTATTCGAACCAAGGAGAACATAGCTGTCGGTACCGTCTTGATCGGCATAATGCCAAACTCACTAGGGGGCTTCTTGATCGTATTCGAATCATAGATTAACCCCTTTTGGGTCCGACTTGGATCGTATTCGAATCAGGGTCATTAAAAACCTCTCAAGGTCATTTGGGGGCTTCCTGTTCAAACATAGGTCGTATTTGAACCAAAGAGAACATAGCTGTCGGTACCCTCTTGATCGGCGCAACGCCAAAGCCACTGGGGGCTACATGATCGTATTAACCCTAGCTTAACCCCTTTGGTCCGGTTTACTGATCGTATTCGAATCAGAAGCCTCCAATTCTTCTTTCTATTTTGCTTAAGTTTTTTGAAAGCAGTCTTTTGGGTTTGTCTTGAGACTTTTTGTTCATGTCTGAAGCATATGTGTGGTTTCGATTAACCCGGCTTGACTTTGGATGATAAGTCTCCATATATGACAATCATAAACATTTGGAAGTTCTTGGCTTCTAAAGATTGGGTTATCACCCTTACTGCACAGGTATCCTAAACCGATAGTACGATTCAATATCACAGGAACCGATTTTCAAATCGGGTTATATTATTCAAATCTTTAATAACCAACATGGCTGGATTTTTATTATGGTTATTAATAACCAATATTACGATTGAGGTTTTCAAAGTCGCTTCAGCGCAATGTATATTATTCTATCAATGGATATAATTTATTCTACAATGGAAGGAATAGTCCCGAGTCGCTGCTGGCTTACAACCCGGCACTTGGGGGATACATTATTCAAGTTGAGATCACATCAAATATGCAAGTCCCATGTCACTGCCAGCATGCACCATGGCACTTGGGGGCTAATGCAAAGACATTTTTACTAGCCTTATTGAAGACCCGACTCATCACATCGTAATGAGCCGGCCCTTGGCGGCTACCAATTGCTCCTGTCAACAATTCAAGGTACACAAATTTTACTCCATTATATTGAAGGGTCCACTGCTCAGTTGGTAAAGCACAAAGCTCTTATCCTTGTGGACGTGGGTTCAAGCCCCATGATGGGGGTTACATCATATCATGTTCTTTTCAAAAGAAGTATATATGAAGTCCCAGCTCAATATTATCTTACTAAGCCGGCCCTTGGGGGCTACATGTTGTTGTTCAAGTCTATATGATCATATTTATAAAGTTCCTGCTCATTATTGCATAATGACCCGGCCCTTGGGGGCTACACTGGTTGAAGTTTTTATAAGTATAAGGCAATTACAAGTCCCAGGTTGCTGCAAACATGACAACCCGGCACTTGGGGGCTACATATATGGTGTATTCAGTCTTTACTAGTGACTAGAATGAACAACATTGATTTCTTCAAAGTGGCAATATTTATATTGAAGCAAGTCTTAAAGCATCACTTTGTTTCTGCTCAAGACTTGGGGGCTACAGGTAATATGGATATAAGGGAGGAAAATCTTCAAATTCTTAGTTTTGAGTAAACCAGATTGACCCGACATCGGCAACAATTATGACCCGGTGCTATCAGTGTTTACAAACCGGATATTTTGGCAATGATAAACCGGCAAGTTCTACAAGCCGGCTGAAAATCAGATGAGTATTTCAAGACCGATATTATTGTTAAGCATTGGGAGCTGAGTCAAATATTCTTCACAATATATTTTTATGAGAAGCCAATGTGTGCAAATTTATTATGAAGCTGGTCTATTGACCCAGACTGTACAGAAGAAGGAAATGACAAGGACTTTAGGATGACCAGGTGCCGATTTCCAAGAATTTTTAACCCGGAGCACAACCTATCAAATTTGTTCTTGTGTTTATTTTGCAGGATCAGTTTAACATGGATAAATCCAAATTAAACTAGGGGCTAATACCGGGGATATACCCCATGGTATGACCCGGTCGGAAGCATTACCTGGCCGAACTTGGCGACTCACTAGTAACCCGCCCTAACTTGGCGACTCACGAAGTGACCCGCCCGGATCTCTCCACTCTCCGATGACCCGGCTGGGCCTGGTGACTCATTGGAAACTCGGCAGGCGGGTCAATGGAGCAACAAGACCCGGTGGCCTAACGGGAGGTTCATGGAAGGCCGGCTCGTATTATGGTGGGCCGGCTTAAGATGGAAGGCATAAGGAATATTCTCCTACAAAGGAAGCAAGACTAGGACTCCACTTGTAATAGAGTAATCCTAATCCTAATAGGACTAGTCATGTAAGCCGCCCCTTCAACATATATAAGGAGGGGAAGGGCACCACAAGAGGGACAAGTTTTACAAGTTTGACAAGTTAGACATATTAGGGTTAGACCAACAAGTCTATAGCTCTCGAGATAGAGCACCCTTGTAATCGTGATCATCGTCATCATCAATATCATTGAAGCAGGATGTAGGCTTTTACCTTCACCGTGAGGGGCCGAACCTGGCTAAAACCTCGCGTCTCTCGTCCCGCTCAACCCCTCTCAAGCTACCACATAGAAGTGTTGGCCTCACGACTAAGTCCTTTCAACGAGGACATCTGTAGTGACAATTCCACGACACCCCCTCGCTCCAGCTATATATAGCAACCCGCCTTGAATCCTAGCCAAGCACCACTCCACACCACCTCCACAAGAACGTAGAACGACCCCAGCTCGGTCGGGCAGGCCATCGCCCCGACCAGAGGACTCCGGCGACCTCTGCAGTCCAGCCGCCGCTCTCCAGTGCCTCTCGAGCTCAAGCAACTACTTGGGCAGGGCATTGGGGGTCTGTTGGTGCTGCCTGGACACCGCTAAGCCCTCGGAGCCACCTCTAGCCGTCGTCTTCCACCACTCCGGCGAACTCCGTCCGCCACCGTAGCTTGCGAGCTTGACTGCGAGCAGCTCCGTCCACCCCACGCCAAGCTACGGGTACGGGCAGGTGCGCCACGAGCCCTGCTTCAATCCTATCCCTCTAGCCTAGCCCCAAACCCCCTCATCGCCGGCGTGAGCTCCGGCGAAGCCGCGCCCCTCTCCGATCTCGCGCTCCCCTCTTTCTCCTGACGCGCAGGACCCACCTGTCGGTCTCAACACTCGCGCCCGAAGCATTACGAATGGAGGCGACTTTCCCGCTTACGCCTTTGACGTCACTCCCTGGTTTTCTGTTTAATTCAAATATTATTCAGAAATTTGACTAAACTTTGACTAGCCACCATTTCTAAACCATAAGTCCAAATGATTTGATTCTTTTTGCATTGTCTTTGTTTCAGAAAGCCCTAGCAGCACACCAAAGGGTGGATTTTTCCTTGCTGTCTAGAATTTCTGGTGCTATTCAGAGAGGTTTTTGATAATTTTTTTGTGGTTTTAAATTCTTTTCAGAAGGAGAAGCTTGTCTTGAAGCAAACCAAGAGGGGTGTGATCATCCTCTCCACTAAGGCAAGCCACAGTAGCATTTGGATGGTGTTATTTCAATATCTATGATTTTCTACTTGAATATGAGTTCTTATTTGCATTTAAAATTTGATAAATAAATTTGGTTAATTGCTAGTTACTTTATCATGCTTGATATGCTTGTTTTAGTTACTGGTTGAATGCATGAACTTGTTTGGCTATGTACAGTAAGATTTTGCACTAGACATATTGCTATGGAAATTAATGATAGTTATTTTATTAAGTGATATTTTCAATTAAAAGATGAACTAATAGAAATATTTCTTTATAATAAAAATGAGTTATAACCAGAGAAGTTTTGATTCTGAGTATTGCAAGATATTTATGTTGTTAAGTTTGATCCATGACTATGAGTTGTTTGCCTTGTATGACGAGTAGTTGCATGATTATAGCATTATATCATGCTATTGATAAAAGTTCAACTTGAATATGATGATGGTCACATCATGGTGCCACTGAATCGGGTTTTTAATTCAGTGCGACCACATTTACATTGTGGGAAGGTCTTTGTCGGTGTCAAAACCGGCGGATCCCGAACTGTGCGTCTAAGGCGGATGGTAACAGGAGGCAGGGGACACGATGTTTTACCCAGGTTCTGGCCCTCTTGATGGAGATAAACCCTACGTCCTGCTTGATTCATTCTTCACAATATGAGTAGTACAAGAGTTGATCTACCACGAGATCGGAGAGGCTAAGCCCTAGAAGCTAGCCTATGGTATGATTGTATGTTGTCCTACGGACTAAAACCCCCCGGTTTATATAGACATCGGAGGGGGCTAGGGTTACACAAGGTCGGTTACAACAGAGGAGATATACATATACGTATTGCCTAGCTTGCCTTCCACGCCAAGGAGAGTCCCATCCGGACACGATACGAAGTCTTGAATCTTGTATCTTCATAGCCTGATAGTCCAGCCAAAGGATATAGTCCGGCTGTCTGGAGACCCCCTAATCCAGGACTCCCTCAGTAGCCCCTGAACCAGGCTTCAATGACGACGAGTCCGGCGCGCAGTGTTGTCTACGGCATTGCAAGGCGGGTTCCTCCTCCGAATACACCATAGAAGAGTTTGAACACAAGGATAGTGTCCGACCCTGCAAAATAAGTTCCACATACCACCGTAGAGAGAACAATATTTCCACAAATCTAATCTGCTGGCACGTTTTGGCAGCATGACACCACGCCATAGCCCGGTAATTATTCCAGCTGACCAAAGGCATGTGCGAGGTACTGTGGCGTTGATCATTAGCTGGCGGGGACTCATCCCATCGTACGGCTGGGATGGGACGACCACTGACCCTTGGCCGGGTTTGGAGAACACACCAAGGGCGGTGCTGGCTTGCTGGAGAAGTCTTGAGCTTGGTTGCTGGGGTCGAGTCGAGGAGCCTGGTCGGGTAAGCCTGCTTGGCCGGATCGAGCGACATGGCCGAGTCGAGCAACTCGGCCAAGGTCGGGCCAGATTGAGGGGCGATGCTGGCCCCATTGTTTTTGAAAAGGATCCGGGTTCCATTGCCTGCCTGGGGTTCATCCCCCCGACAGTAGTCCCCGAAGCTGTGAAGGTCCACCGTCTTTGGGTGGTTGGCCTTCGCAGTTTCCCCCCTGTGCAGAGGAAAACTTGGTGCCGCCGGGTCCGGCAACACCCACTGTGTGCCGGCTTCCGGGAGCCGGATCGCGGCGTCTTGTTCATGGCGGGAAACCGAGGAGCTCGACGAATCTTGGGCAATCCTTTGGGCTTCGTGTAGCCGCCACGTGGCACCTGGGAGACAGAAGGGCCTCACAGGCCATGCACGTGATAGGACGGGGCGACGCTCTGGGGCCCGCCGCTGCACGCCCTCGGCCCACACGCGCGGATTTATTGCGACGTCCGCAGGTTGGTTGCTATTCTCCAGGTTGTTATTGCATGCATACGTGCACACTTATTGCGGGGAAGTGGGAGGGGTGAGTGCAAACGATCCCACTTCCCCATGTTTTGAATCATGGCCTATAAATTGGGGGCAAGTTGGCGGCGGAGATCACTCACGCTCGCGCACCCCTGCCTCTTCGTCCTCCCTCTACTTTCGATAGTCGCCGCTAGCTGAGACGCCCGCCGTTCCGAGCAGAGCTTTCCTACCATCTTCCTTTCCCCTTCCTTCTTCTTCTTCACGCGCGGGACGATGGCGCTTCCGTCAGGGTCGTGGATGGGCTCGACCGTCACCCTCGACGACATTTCCTACCTCCGCGGCACCAGGCGCCTACCAAGGGCGGAGGAGGTCGAGGCTCACCTCCCGCAAGGCGAGCGGGAGCCGCGGTCCAAAGGCTCGGAGCGGGTGGTCTTCATGCCAAACTTCAAGCACGGGTTCGGGCTGCCCGCGAGCGTCTTCTTCCGCGAGTTTCTAGAGTTCTTCGAGCTCCAGCCACATCACCTTGGCACCGGCGCGGTCGTGCAGCTGTCCGGCTTCGTCACCCTCTATGAGGGGTACCTGGGGGTCGAGCCCTCGATTGACCTCTGGGTGCGCTTCTTCTCTCTGAAGTAGCAGGGGCCGAAGGCCAGAGAGATGTCCGAGTGAGGGGCGGCCGTGATCACCAAGCGGTCGGGCGCCGACTGCCCTAAGATGCCGCTAGAGGATTCTGTCAAGAAATGGCAGAATTCCTTCTTCTACGTCCGCAACGTCGGCGAGGACCGCATCAACCTTCCGCCGTTCATCAACTCGCCTCCGTGGGGAAAGCTGAACTGGGGCTACTACCCCAAGCACCCGTCGCAGGAGGTGCTCAACCTGTCCGAGCAGGTGTCGGTGATGAAGGAGCAGGAGGGGCTCACCGGCACCGACCTCATCACCGCCTTTATCATCCGGTGGGTGCTGCCACTGCAGCGATGCAGCCACCACATTGGCCAGATGGCCGGCCTCCAGGATCCCAACCGCATGGCGAATATGCGGTTAGTTGTGGACCAGATCGCGCGCCAGGTTAATGATATCTCCAAGGCCAACTTGGGGGTCGACTGGGCGTTTGGGAAGGCCCCGTACAACCATGCGAACCCGGCACCATTGGTGAGTTCCTGGTCTCCATACTTCGCTGCTGCTTTTCTTCTCGTTCGTCCTGACGCGACGCGAGAGGTGCTTCTGAATACCATCCGACACCCTTATGACCGGGCGCGGGCGCAGGTGGTGCGGGACGCCTCGGAGGAGCCCGAGGCCCAAGACGGAGGGGAGGCAGCGGCCGCCGATACGGGTGCATGGAGCCGAGAAGGTGAGCCTTGTTTATATTCTTTGAGTTGCCGGTCGCAGGACGGCTTCGGAAACATTGATGCGAGCTGTTGACGCAGCGGCGCAGGGTGGAGGAGCCGGCGGCGCAGCCGGAGCTGGGTCGTCTCGGGGGGCGGGGATGGCGCGACGCCAACACAAGAAGGATATCGCCCTGCCGCGGGCCCCAGCCATGAAGCGCGCAGCCGACCCGGCCGGAGGCGCGAAGCCGCTCGCCAAGAGGTGGCGTGGCGGTCCGCGGGAAAGGGCGACGAGGCCTGAAGTTCCGGTGGTGCCGGGGTAAGTGATTTCTTGTGCCTGAGCCGAGTAGCCGAGCGGCCCTGCTCGACCTGTCGTAATCATTTTTGTCTTGTGCTTCTAGTCGCTGATTTCGCTGGCGCTGGCGGTGGCGGATGCCACGTCCATCGATGGCACCGTATTATGGAGGAGCCGATCTGGCGCCGCCGACCGGGACGAGGACGAGGACGAGGCGCCGGAGGATCTGGACCTCGGCCTGGACCCGGCCCACGCCGAGGGCCTGGCCTGGCAGGATCGGAACCGGGCCGAGGTGGAGCTGGGGGCAGCGTCGACCCAGGCCTAGGTCAGAGCCGCGACGGCATGGGCGCAAGTCGGCGAAGGGCCGGCGTGGCCGGTGGCGGCGATGACAGTCTTCGTGCCGGCGTCGGCAAGGGAGCACGGCCAAGGCGGCCGTGCGGAAGCGATGGACTTCGACCGGGAGGTCGTGGTTGTCGAGGACGGCACCCCACCATGGACCGACGTGGTCGAGCGGGAGGGGGCCAATGGAGGTGGCAGCGATGCCGTCTTGGAGGAGGCGGTGCGGGCGACGCCGGAGGGGGCACCCCGGGTGTCAGCGGACGAGGCGCCGCTGGTGGTGGAGCCTCAAGCCGCTCCTCCCACCGAGACGGCGTTGGTGCCGGCGAGGGCGCTGGAGAATGCGCCGGCTTCAGGCGGGTGGCCAGCGGAGGGCACGTCCTGGCGATCAGGGCCGGAGGACGCCAGGCTACCGAGCCACGGGCGTTGCGGAGTGGGACCATTGAGGTCCCCTTCGGACCTCTGACCCAGGAGGAGGCGGCAATGGCCGCCATAACCTGTCGCCTGCGAGGGCAGACGGACCGGATCCAGGCCTTCGCCCAGGCCGAGGTTGAGGTGACGCGAGATCTGGAGCATGCCGTCTTCGTAAGTTTCTATCTGCGCTCTGTTTTTTCTTTTTTCCATCGTTTCCACTTCATGGGGGCGGGCCAACGCACCCATTGGGTGTAGCCCCCGAGATCCGGGCCGACTGCGTGGCAGTTGGGCCGAATCTTATCTTGCCGGCTTGTGCCGATTGTTTCTTCTTGTAGCAATTTGACTCCTACTGGGTCAACGTCTTCAATCGACTCCTTGAGACGCATCGGCGTCTCAAGGAGGGGCTCGCCACTAAGGAGAAGGAGCTCCGCATCGCAACAGGTATTTCTCTTTTATGCTCTTTTCTAGTGGGGGCGCGATAGCGCACGCACTGGGTGTAGCCCCCGAGATTCGGGCCAGCTGCTTGGCAGTTGGGTCGAATCTTAATGCAGTAGTTTGTCGCTGAATTTTTCTTCTGCAGCCGAGGTGTTGTCTTGGAGGACCCAGCTGATTCGAGCTGGTATTTTCTATGCCCGTCTTGTTGCGGACGTCGGCCAGCTCGGGGCCGAGGTGGGGGCGGCGAAGGCGGAGGCGACGGGAGCCCAGCAGGCGCTTGATGAGGCCAGCCGGCTGCGGGAGCAGCTGGTGGGAGACAAGAGCCGGCTCGAGGCCAAGGTGGAGCTCCTCAAGGCGGAGGCCGCCAAGGTCGTGGAGGCACAGCAGGCCCTTGCCAAGGCGGACCAGCAGCGCGACAAGCTGGCCGACGACAAGGGGCAGCTCCAGGCCGAGGTGGAGCGCTTGAAGGGGCTGGTGTCCACAGTGGAGGAAACCCGGTAGGGGGATACACGGCTCCATGAGCAGGCCGTGAAGGCGGCCGAGGACAAGGACGCCGAGCTAAAGGTAGCCCTTGCCAAGGTCGCCGACCTAGAGAAGGCTATGGAGGAGCGCGACCGCACCATCGCCCAGGAGCGGCGCGGTACGTTGCTCCAAGCGCAGCTCCTGGAAGAGTCCTTCTCAAGTAAGTGCTTTTCTTTGGTTTTGTTGTCGCTGCCGGGTTGGGACTCCAGCCTCTCTTCCTTAGTAGTTTTCTTCTGACTTGCTTTTCTTCTTGACAGGGACCTTCCTGGAGACGCTCCCACTAGTGGAGGAGGTCGTCCTCTTTCAGCGAGACCCACAGGGAGTCGTGGGCTCTAGGACCGACTTGAATGTCGCCTGGACCTTCCCGGAGATCGTGACCGCCGCCCAAACCTGCCTGCGGGTCCTAAGCGACCAGATGGGGTGGCTGTCTCAGGCCTGCGCGGCGATGACGGCGGCCCTCTGGCCAGGTTCCATTGTGTCGGACAGCTTCACATGGCTGGCGCGGTGGTTGGAGGCAGGCCTGGACTGTCTTCACAAGTGGCAGGTCTCCGCTGCTCGCCCCGGCGCCAAGATGGCAATTCGGTTCGCGTTGTTGTGGCATCCGTACTTGGTGCTGGATGCGTTGATGGGCCAGCGAGCCGGCTCGGAGAGCCAGCTGCAGGCGGAGGCTGGCTGGATCACCGCCCGGGCCAGCTATATTGCAGGGTTCGCCTTCCATGACGAGTTCTAGCCGGAGCGAGCGGAGGATAGCGGTGTTGTGCCCATTGAGGACTACGGCCTTCTTCTAGACGACCCGGAGGGTAGCTCTGAGGAGATGGGCGTCTACGCGGACACCGAGGAGGAGGATACCGGCACCTCTGCGGACCTAGCGGCTGCGTGCTCTGGGGGGGGGGCGATGCCTGATTTCTTACTTGTAGAAAATTTCTGTTAGGTAGCAGGTCCACCCACCCACTAGGGGTTGATTGGGTGTAATGAATTCTGGCCTTGGGCCTGTTTAAATTTATGTTGTATGAGCTGTGTGAATGTTTGCGCCTTTGCTTCTCATTTTTTGGAGCTGTTTTCTTGCGACTTCCTCCCTTTGGGTTTCACCCCCGCGAGTCTGACGGCCAGGGCTCTGGTTCGTGACAAGGGGTTCAGCCTTTGAGAGGGACGCGCAGTACTTGGGCTTTTTGAAACGTTGGGCGTGAGCGAAACACCCACTGGGCCGGCTGGCGACAATCCGGCAGACCGGGTTAGCGAGCAGTCGGCCGTGTGGTAACTTAAAGTGGTGCGGCTGGGTCGAGCGGTCCGGCGATATGCAGAAGCTTCGTGGATGCCTGCGCTTTCGCTTTTCGTTTTTAGGGCTATTTTC
>NC_041388.1:514046274-514078973 GCF_002162155.2 Triticum dicoccoides
GACAAGGGGTTCAGTTTTTGAAAGGAGCCTTCAATACTTAGTCTTTCAAAATGTTGAGCGCGAGCAAAACACCCACTGGGCCAGCGGGCCGGGTTGGCGGGCAGCCGGTCGTGCGGTAACTTAAGGCGGCGGGACCGGGTTGGGCGACCCGGCGGATCTTGACTTAGTGTTCATGGCGCGTTGTTGCTTTTGTTCTCCTGCGCTTGCCAGCCCGTAGTCGAAGCCGGATCTGCAGCTTAGGGCGAAGCGAGAAGCTATGGCGATCCAACGCGTTTGAGAACCGCTAAGAAAAAACGGCGAGTGGCCAAGCCGGCCAGCCCCCGAGCCCCTGGGTTGAGCGAATCGACCTGGAGGCCGGGTTCGGCTTAAATTTTTAAAGTGATGCGCGAATGTAGAGACACGATAGCTTGGTCCCAAAAGGGGCATCCCTCGAGCGTCGTTCGGGGACCCCATAGTTTTGAGATGATTACAAAAGACGGAGGTACATACCTGTTTACTGCTAACTATAAAACAGGCGGAGTAGCTCCGCGTTCCATGGCCGGGTTGTTTCTTCGCCGGTTGTGTCTCTGTTGCGCTTGTTCGACTTGCGGGCATTGATGAGGTAGTAGGCGTTGCGATCGCATAGGGCCTTGCTGACGATGAAGGGGCCCTCCCATGGGGAGGACAGCTTGTGCTGGCCCGTCTGCTGCTGGACGAGTCGGAGGACGAGGTCTCCCTCTCAGAAGGCGAGGGGCTTGATCTTCTTGTTGTGGTAGTTCCTCAGACCTTGCTGGTAGATGGCTGAGCGAGTGAGCGCTAGGAGACGTGCTTCTTCGAGCAAGTCGACGCAGTCTTCACGGGCTTCTTCTGCTTTGGCTTCCGTGTACATCGTGACGCATGGCGAGTCGAACTCGACGTCGGTCGGGATGATGGCTTCTGCTCCGTAGACGAGGAAGAACGGGGTAAACCCAGTCGATCGGTTAGGCATGGTGCAGAGACTCCAGAGAATAGCCGGCAACTCGTCGAGCCAGCTGCCAGGGGAACGGACGAGCGGCTCGACGAGCCGCGACTTGATGTCGGATAGGATGAGGCCATTGGGCCGCTCGACCTGGCCGTTGGACTGCGAATGTTCAACGGAGGCCAGGTCGAGGCGGATGCCGGAGATGGAGCAATACTGCGCGAGCGTGCCCTTGGCGAAGTTGGTGCCGTTGTCCGTGATGATGCTGTTCGGCATGCCGAAGCGCACCGCGATATCCTTGATAAATTGAATGGCTGTTGGACCGTCCAGCTTCTTGATCGGCCTTGCCTCGATCCACTTGGTGAATTTGTCCACCGCCACCAGCAAGTGCGTCATGCCGCCTCGAGCGGCCTTGAAGGGTCCCATCATGTCGAGTCCCCAGACTGCGAAGGGCCAGGCGATCGGGATGGTCCGGAGTGCCAACGCCGGCTAGTGGCTGCGCTTACTGAAGCATTGGCACCCCTTGCACTTGAGGACGAGCGACTCAGCGTCTTTGAGGGTCGTGGGCCAGTAGAAACCATGGCGGAAAGCCTTGGCCACCAGGGACCGCGAGGCGGCGTGGTGCCCGCACTCGCCCTGGTGTATGTCGAGGAGGATCTCAATGCCCTTGTCCTCCTCGACGCAGCGCTGGAACACGACGGTGGAGCTGCGCTTGACAAGCTCGTTGTTGATGATGCTGTAGGCGGACGCTCAGCACTGCACTTGCCGAGCTTCGGTCTCGTCCATGGGGAGGACCCCGTTCTCCAGGAACTCCGAAATGGGCAGGGCCCTGGATGGCGCCGTGACTCCGGTGAGGCCGGCCATCATGACAGGTTCCGGGGTGGCAGCCCCCGAGCCGGGTTCAGCGGACCCAAGGCTGGGTTGGGGTGTGGTCTGGATGGCTGGAGTAGTCCCCTGGCCGGGTTGAGGTGCGGCCGGGTCGTCTGGGACATGGATGGACTCGGAGTCCGAAGACGGCTTGACGGACGGCTTGTGCAGGTGCTCGAGGGAGACGCCGAACGGAATGGACTGCCGGGACAAGGCGATCTTGGCGAGCTTGCTAGTCGCCTCGTTCTCCACATGCGGGACATGGATGAACTCGCATCCCTCGAAAAATCCGGACAGCTTCTGGACGAGGAAGCGGTAGCTTGCCATGTTGGAGTCCATAACGGTGAAGTTGCACACGAAAGCCTGCTCGAAGTCGACCCACGTGTTGATGTTGCCGGCTAGCAGACTGTTCAACCGGGTGCGGGCCGACTGATACGTCTCCAACATATCTATAATTTTTGATTGCTCCATGCTATATTATCTACTGTTTTTGACATTATTGGGCTTTATTATCCACTTTTATATTATTTTTGGGACTAACCTATTAACCGGAGGCCCAACCCAGAATTGTTGTTTTTTGCCTATTTTAGGGTTTCGAAGAAAAGGAATATCAAACGGAGTCCAAATGGAATGAAACCTTCGGGAACGTGATTTTCTCACCGAACATGATCCAGGAGACTTGGACACTACGTCAAGAGACAAAGGAGGAGGTGCGCCTACCCCCTCCCCCCAGGTGCGCCCTCCACCATCATGGGCCCCCTGTTCCTCCACCGATGTACTCCTTCCTCCTATATATACCTACATACCCCCAAACGATCAGATATGGAACCAAAACCCTAATTCCACTGACGCAACTTTCTGTATCCATGAGATCCCATCTTGGGGCCTGTTCCGGAGCTACGTCGGAGGGGGTATCCATCATGGAGGGCTTCTACATCATCACCATAGCCCCTCCGATGAAGTGTGAGTAGTTTACCTCAGACCTACGGGTCCATAGTTATTAGCTAGATGGCTTCTTCTCTCTTTTTGGATCTCAATACAATGTTCTCCCCCTCTCTTGTGGAGATCTATTCGATGTAATCTTCTTTTTGTGGTGTATTTGTTGAGATCGATGAATTGTGGGTTTATGATCAAGTCTATCTATGAACAATATTTGAATCTTCTCTGAATTCTTTTATGTATGATTGGTTATCTTTGCAAGTCTCTTCGAATTATCAGTTTGGTTTGGTCTACTAGATTGATCTTTCTTGCAATGGGATAAGTGCTTAGCTTTGGGTTCAATCTTGCGGTGTCCTTTCCCAGTGACAGTAGGGGCAGGAAGGCACATATTGTATTGTTGCCATCGAGGATAACAAGATGGGGTTTTCATCATATTGCATGAGTTTATCCCTCTACATCATGTCATCTTGCTTAAGGCGTAACTCTGTTTTCATTAACTTAATACTCTAGATGCATGTTGGATAGCGGGCGATGAGTGGAGTAATAGTAGTAGATGCAGGCAGGAGTCGGTCTACTTGTCTCGGACGTGATGCCTATATACATGATCATACCTAGATATTCTCATAACTATGCTCAATTCTGTCAATTGCCAACAGCAATTCGTTCACCCACCGTAAAATACTTATGCTCTTGAGAGAAGCCACCAGTTAAACCTATGCCCCCCAGGTCTATCTTCATCATATTAATCTTCCAATACTTAGTTATTTCCTTTGCTTTTTTCCTTTGCTTTTATTTTACTTTCACTACAAAAAATACACTTCCGTGATGATATGTGTTTGTCACGGTAGGTCGCTTTTATTGTCATGCATGTACATCCATGACAAATTTATGACAGAATCAAGATAGTCATACTTGTGCTGTCGTAGAAGTGTTACATGACACTACCAAAATTATCATCACGGAAGTGTCCACTTCCATGATGATAAATCGTGCGTCACAGAAGTGCTTTCGTCAAGGGTGACCGACACGTGGCATCCACCGTAACGGAACGCCGTTAAGCTATGGGGTCGGGTTTTGGATCCGATAACCTGTTAACAGCCCTGACCAATGGGGATTTTCCACGTGTAAAATCATCATTGGCTAGAGGAAACACGTGTCGGCTCATCGTCAGGACACATGTCATCCACTCAATGGACAGAAGGCGCCTATGATACGTCGACACGTGGCACAGCCCAACAAGTCTAAATGGGCCGGCCCAGCTAAAGGCCCACGAAATTTTGTGGACCATAATGGGTTGGCCCAGCTAAAGGCCAACAAGATTTTGCGGGCCATAATGGGCCGGCCTAGGTAAAGGCCCATGAGATTTTTTTGTGCCATAATGGGCCGGCCCAGGTAAAGGCCCACAAGATTCTTGCGGGTCATAATGGGCCGGCCCAGCTAAAGGCCCATGAGATTTCGTCGACATTAATGGGCCGGTCCAGCTGTAGGCCCACAAGATTTTGAGGACCCTAGTAGGCCGGCCCATTAACTGGCTGCCATGTTTTGGGCCAAATGCCGACCCATATTTGATCCGGTCCATTAATGGCCTGCCATGCTCCGGGCCTAATAGTGGCCCATATGAGATCCGGCCTGTTAAAAGCCTACCACGTTCTGGGCCAAATTACGGCCCAGATCAGGTCCGGCCCTTTAAGAGGCTTTGGGATCAATTATGGCCCATATCAGATTCGGCCCGTCAACTGGACACTATGCTTTTGGGCCCACTTCCTAAAGGCCCACTTAGTAATTCGGCCTGATATTAGTTTTGGCCTATTAAGGGCCCGTTTAACATTTCGGCCCTATATTAAATTCAGCCTGTTAAAAGCCCGTCATATAGTTGGGCCTAACTACGGCCCGGTATGCATCCGGCCTCCTCGCAGCCGATATCTGATTGGGCCAAACAAGGACCCAGACAATTTTGGCCCGTTAAAACCCGTGATTTGATTCGCACAATGATGGGTCGGGGTTCATTTCGGGCTGCTGCGTAACTAGTAGGAATTAAGAACAAACCTACTCTATACAAGAAAGAAATTATGGCATAGTAACTAAGAATAAACCTACACTACACAATAAAGGATTTAAGGTATATTACATCCACTGGGCATCAAAGTTCGCCACCAGTGATCATAAAGCGCAATGAAGAAGAAGATTACAAAAACTGGGCACCATTGTAGCGTAACAAAATAATACTGAACCGAGACCACTTCCAAGACAGTTCAAGAAAGGTTAGCCTTGCGGGGGAACTGCTGCGCAAGCTGCTGAGCAAGGCTATGAGACCGGCCTAGCATGTCGGTCATAGCTTCCAGGTGTAGCTGTTTAGCGATAA
Organism: Triticum dicoccoides; assembly: GCF_002162155.2. Lineage (NCBI taxonomy): Eukaryota > Viridiplantae > Streptophyta > Magnoliopsida > Poales > Poaceae > Triticum > Triticum dicoccoides. The sequence goes on from NC_041388.1 coordinate 514,051,380, forward strand.
GGTTCTCATTGGTGTTCTCCGCAATCTTTCTTAGAGATAGGACTTCAAATAGAAGTTGAGTTGCAGAATGCCTTTCTGCTAGAACTTGGGACTGAAGAAGTCGAACTGATTCAGAAAACGAATTCTGTGAGCTTGTCTGACTGTTAGTCTCAAGTAACTTGAACACTGCATCAAGACAAGACTTTGGGGTTGTCTCGCTATCTTCAAGATGTTTGGCCTTCTTTGCTGCAATATATGTTGGGTTTGTCTCACAGCCTTCAGCAGACTTGTGCATGCCATCAGGCATATCACCCTGAAACAAAGCAGAGAGATGACAGGTTTTGCACGTGTATAAACAAAGATGATAATTGTTCTGTCAATTCTATCTAATTTCAAATTAGAAAATAAAGAGTACGTTCAAAATATCAATAGCATAATTTGGCATTGTTCATAATGTGGGGAGCTTCACCACACTACTGGATTACCATGTCAACATTACAAGCATAGATTAAGGGCAAAGAAAATCATTGTATCTATTTTGGATAATGTGCATGGCATGTTGTTCATATCATCAGCCACATCAGTAAGATAAAACAGGAGATGCCAAGGTGCAAACGTGGGCTGCTTCACCACACACTGGATTATAGATCCACAAAAACAAGCATACATATAGGGAGTATTAAGTAATGTGCACTTTATGAATAAGGAATTTGGTTTTACAAGTAAAAATTAGAACTTACAGTTCTTACGAACATGCATTTTGGTAGAAACAACAAACTAAACAGTAGTAAATGATAGGGAGTATGAGCAAATTAAACAGCAGTTGAGGATAAAGGCTTTAGAAGGACTGACTTACATTAACAGTTAACACCGGCTTTATAATGCCCTTCTCCATGGCAAGGGAAGGATAACTCAAGAATTTCAGCATAGAATCTTCTTCATAAGCATTGCCTGTACTCTACATTTTGTAGAGAGTAATTATAGATATGATAATACTGGAAGGGATAGAGGATAATGAAGATAAGATGCAGATTGATGCTACATAATCAACTACCAATCCCTGGAAGTACAAGCGTTACAGGACAAAATGTACTAACAAGAGCAATGGGCTACACTTTTGCACTGGCATTGTCTGTGTATTCTACTTGTTGGTAAGATTAAATATAGATCTGATCTTTCTTAGTAAATGGTGGGCAAGGGAGATAAGATGCAGAATGCTACAAAATGAACCAATCCCTCTTCCCATAATACAAGAGTGTTTTGAACACTGGTGTACTATACAAAACGTTTGTATATTATGGGATGGAGGGAGTAGCTATTAATGCAAGAACAGTGATAGACCACGTTTAGTCCTTACAAGAGGACTGCAGAGCTAAACCTCTTCAAAAGCATTGGGTTGATTCTAAATTTATGTAAGAGTCCATATAGATCTTATAATGTCCACCAAATGGACGATTACGAGGCTAACATGTCCAGTGATGCTACATAATCAAACAGCTATGAAAGTAAGTATGGTCATACAGGGCAAGAGGTACTCACAAGAGCAATGCAGTGTGCAGTATAGTTGCGAGATTATGTGGTCCCTTGAGAATGAATGTTCTTCTACTAACAGTTTTCATACAAGTGAGACATTAAGGCAACTGCAGAAATGTAGTTCAAATTGTGATGTGATATCATAGATAGTACCTTACGATGCAGCCGTGACCAATGTGTAACAAGATTATTCCAGTCACCGTCAGATAAATGTAGCACCGAAGACTTTACAGAAATTTTGTTCAGAGGCTTGCCATCGAAGTGCCCTTGCCTCAGGTAGGAACGATACTTCATCAACGAGTGCTTGAAAAGTGCAACCAACCCTTGCTCGTCATCACAATCCAGTTTGCGCCTCGCCTATTTAAAAGAATGAAATCTTGTGTCTTCTGTCAGCAGAAACATATGCAGTAATGACCATGAATAACATTAGTACATTACTTACGCGTAAGTTGCGGAGGAAGACTGGAAATTGTTCTGTGTCTGTGGTATAATCTTTCCATGAAGGAAAGATGCACACAAAGTTCCTGACAACAACATAAGCTTCGTCTTCTAAAATGGGAAGAAATGGAACATGGTCCTATTTGCTACAATTGGGGCTCTCTCTGGTTCGAAAAGGGATTTGGCAACTGGATTTGGTGTACTCTTTGCTGGAATGGGGGTTTTGCGTCGTACAGATGGTGCTATGTCAACTGGCATAATCATACTGTTTGCTGCAGTTGGGGTCTGCTGAGTTGGGGCATCAGAAATGACCAGTGTAGTAGGGCTAGAGTCTGCTAGAGTTGGGGTATTTTGTGGGTCAGGTGATATTGAAACTACACCTAATGGGCTATTTGATTTATCAGGTGCCACTACCTTTTCCAAATACTTTGCCTGTGCTCCTTCACGATCAGCAATCGCCCTCTTCCTTTTGAACGTCTGATACACAAGAACAGCATTTGGATGGATAAATATGGTATGATGACAGATGGAATATTTACTGAAAATGGATAGGCAGGGCATATTCACATACACGATGTGTAAACTAAGCTAATGGCAGTTCAACAAAGTAGAAGCAATGCAAAGAATCAGTTGCAAGATATGTGCGAGCAATCTAACCTTGGAAAGTTAGAGCAAGTACCTTGATGGGTGAATAAGGTAGGGCATCTTCCTCTGACTCCTCCACTAGGGAGCTACATTGACTTAGGTCTCCCTCTAGCTCAGAATCACTGTTAGGATCATATTCCGAGCATGAATCTGTAGGTGGAGAGTGTTTGCATTGCATTGCATCCAGACTTGATTTCAGTCCCTTAATGCCAAGTTTGACAGCCATGGCATTGTTCTGCTTTACTCTTTTCATGCGCGCAAGCTCATAATCATTATGATGCTGTTCAGAATCTGAGATTCATGAAAACATAAAAAGTAGTTAGATTATCTATGGAATGCATTGCAGTTTCAACTCGGAGAGTGTCTCCCTATAAACCCCCGCATATGCAAAGTTCACCTCCCCAACCGTGCTGACCAGACCACACACAGAGATAGACACCCGAGCGGCGAACATGCATTTTCGAAACTAATTTAGGAACATTTAGCTCACCAATTAAATAACTCTGTTTTAATAATATCAGATTCGTATTTGAACAACTAAGCTTGTTTAGCTTGATGGGTGGAGCAGTGTTATTATGACACGAAGCATGTATTCTGATTGTATAGTGATCATAAAAGGGGGAGACTCTAAGTGAGGGAGTCCTGGATTAGGGGGTCTCCGGACAGCCGGACTATCTCCATTGGTCGGACTGTTAGACTACGAAGATACCAAATTGAAGACTTCGTCTCGTGTCCGGATGGGACTCTACTTGGCGTGGAAGGCAGGCTAGGCAATACGGATATGTGTATCTCCTTCTTTGTAACCGACCTTGTGTAACCCTAGCCCTTTCCGGTGTCTATATAAACCAGAGGGTTTTAGTCCGTAGGACAACAGACAATCATACCATAGGCTAGCTTCTAGGGTTTAGCCTCTCCGATCTTGTGGTAGATCAACTCTTGTAATACTCATATCATCAAGATCAATCAAGCAGGAAGTAGGGTATTACCTCCATCAAGAGGGCCTGAACCTGGGTAAAAACATCGTGTCCCCTGCCTCCTGTTACCATCCGCCTTAGATGCACAGTTCATGACCCCCTACCCGAGATCCGCCGGTTTTGACACCGACATTGGTGCTTTCATTGAGAGTTCCTCTGTGTCGTCGCCGTTAGGCTTGATGGCTCCTACTATCATCGATGGCGATGCAGTCCAGGGTGAGACTTTCCTCCCCGGACAGACCTTCGTATTCGGCGGCTTTGCACTACGGGCCAATTCGCTTGGCCATCTGGAGCAGATTGAAAGTTAAGCCCCTGGCCACTAGGTCAGGTTTGGAAGCTTAAACTACACGGCCGATATCCATGGAGACTTGATCTTCGACGGATTCGAGCCTCTGCCTTGTTCGTCACGCGGTCACGATGGGTACAGTTTAGCTCTACCATCAGATAGTGCACTAGAGATCGCACCAGCAGCCGCTCCGACCCTCAATTTGGGGCCAGTTGCGCCGACCATGGACGGGGGGATGGACCCCAGCACGGAGGCGTTACCCTCAGCGGCGATCGAGCCGAACGTCGACCTTACCTTGCACGAGAGCCGTGTTGTTAAACTGCCGGATACTTCTCCGGCCACGGACTCCAAACCGCCTATGCCCGTTCCTACCGAATCTGGTTGGGCGTCGATCATGGAGTTTGCCTCCGCGGATATCTTTAGCACTCCCCCTTCAGCGACATACTGAATTCATTAAAATCTCTCTCCTTGTCAGGAGAGTCCTGGCCGAACTATGCCCGGTAGGATTGGGATGCGAATGATGAAGAAATTCGCCGCCCACCCACCACCCATTTAGTAGCCACTGTCGATGACTTAACCGACATGCTCGACTCCGACTCCGAAGACATCGACGGTATGGACGACGATGCAGGAGACGAACAGGAACCACTGCCCAGAGGGCACTGGACGCCCACTTTATCACATGATGTATACATGGTGGACTCACCAAAGGAAAACGACGACGGGGAACGGAAGGACGCAACGAAGGGTTGTTCCCTCAAGAAGCAGTCAAAATGGCAGTCTAAGCGCCACCCCAAATCCCGCCTCGGTAGAAATAATGATCGTACAGACCCAGCGTTAGAGCAGGGGAACCATTACCGGACCACGGCAACATGGAGAATCAAGCCGAACAACCCGACTCTGTCAAAGATCATAGTCCAGATGACGTCACACCGGACAGACACCCGGAGCAACAGAATGCCCATCAAAGGCTCGTTGCCATCGCGAGGAGTCTAAAAAAGCAGAAACAAAGGCTCAAGGTTGCGCAGGACACACTCCGAATCAGATGGAGCAAAGTACTCAACACAGCAGCAATGTACGGCGGTAATCGCCCCACCAAGAGCTACCCAAAGCGGAAGTTGCTACTTGAATTCGATGAGGAGGCATTAGATCCCCCACAACCAAAAATCAAAACGGCCATCTGGCCGGATAGGCGACCTCACAGCCAAAATAGAGTGGCAAACAACACCGCCCATAAGCCAATACGCGATCCACACGAGGACTGCATCAAAAGGACGGCGCAACCAGATCCATCTATGGACCACGTAAGCGCGCTCCAGCATACAATGCAACACAAAAAACATCCGAACAACGCGGTACACCCAAATATAGGGGCGCCGCACACCCCTATGTTTCACCGATGAGGTGCTGGACCATGAATTTCCAAAGGGATTTAAACCCGTAAATATAGAGGCATGCGATGGAACAACACACCCTGGGGTCTGGATTGAGGACTATATCCTCCATATCCATATGGCTCAAGGAGATGACCTCCATGCCATTTAATATTTACCCCTCAAATTCAAAGGGCCAGCTCGGCACTGGCTTAAGAGCCTCCCCGATAGCTCCATTAGAAGCTGGGAAGAGCTCGAAGACGCCTTTTGGGCGAATTTTCAAGGGACTTATGTCCGACCTCCGGACGCGGATGATTTGAGTCACATAACTCAACAGCCTGGAGAGTAAGCCCGAAAGCTTTGGAACAGGTTTCTTACCAAAAAGAACCAAATAGTCGACTGTCCGGACGCCGAAGCCTTGGCAGCTTTTAAGCATAGCGTCCGTGACGAATGGCTTGCCAGACACCTCGGCCAAGAAAAGCCGAGAACAATGGCAGCATTACCAAGCCTCATGACCCGCTTTTGCGCGGGTGAGCATAGCTGGCTAGCAAGGTGCAGCATCAGTGACCCCAGTACATCTGAAGTTAGAGATCAAAACGGGAAATCACGGCGCAATAACAATAACAAACGCCGGAATAAAGAAGACAGCACGAAGAGCACGGTAGTAAACGCCGGATTCAAAAGCTCTCGGCCAAATCAACAAAAGCCGCCCTCTAAAGACGCCAGAGACGAACTATCCAGCCTAAACAAAATTCTGGACCAAGTATGTCAGATCCATAGCACCCCTGGTAAACCCGCTAATCATACCCACAGAGAATGTTGGGTCTTCAAGCAGTCCGGCAAGCTCAACGCCGTACACAAGGGGGAGGATACACCAAGCGAAGACGAAGATGAGCCTCTCAAGCAAGACACTGGGGAACAGAAGAAGTTTACACCAGAAGTCAAAACATTCAACGTGTTACACGTGATCAAGGGGAGAAACAAAGCGGCACTCCCAGAAAAACATGCCCAAGGGCCTATCACCGTGAAGTCCTGCCACAGGTTGGCTCAACTGATCACTTTTGACCATGATGATTACTCAGCAAGTATCCGGCATGCAGAATGGGCTGCCCTGGTATTAGACCCAATAATTGATGGACACCACTTCACACGAGTCCTGATGGAAGGTGGCACCGGTCTAAACCTGATATACCAGGATACACTCCGTGAAATGGGGATAGACCCAACGAGAATTGGCCATAGCAACACTACCTTTAAAGGAGTAATGCCAGGCCTAGGGTCTCACTGTACGGGCTCCCTGCTACTAAAGATTATAATCGGCTTCCCCGATAACTTTCGTAGTGAACATTTAACCTTCCACATTGCTCCATTCCAAAGTTGCTATCAAGCACTACTTGGACGCGAAGCTTTCGCTCACTTTAATGCAATACCGCATTATGCTTCCCTCACGCTCAAGATGCCCGGTCCACGTGGCATCATTATAGTGAATGGAAATATTGAGCGATCTTTGCGCGCCGAAGAGAATACGACTGCCTTGGCAGCCGCACACTAAAAACGGCCTCACCAACTAAAGCATTTGATAGGTCGTCAAGACCACGGACACGGTTAGAAGGGTCCGGTGCAGCTATATGTAATTCATACCGGATTGACGGCCACACCCCTATTACAAATACAAGGGGCTCAACGCACGCAGACAAGTGGCAATTTTTACTCATCTTGAATTATACATGGTTTCTTTAAAACTACCTTTTTGCACGACAACTTGTCACCTAAGTTCCTCTCTTTTACATATAACCATCGTGCTATACCCGTCCAGGATATGAAAGAACGGAGACACATGCACAGACGTGCAGCAGGGACCTGTTCCAAGGATTCTTTTCAGATTAAGACCCTGCGTAAACCTTTTTTTACTATCTCTTGTTGATACACATCCCTCGGATTCTCAGTACAATTGAGAAGGATGCTGATGTCTTGGCATGTGGCCACGTCAGAATAATGCACCTACCTGGACACAAGGGGCTTCTTACAAAGGGCACTATTTAGGCCCAGTTTATACCACAAAGACCGAATACCTTAGGGAGTGTTCGGCGTCGCGAGTTTGGCCTTATATGCATCAGCTCCGAATCATGTCTTTGGTCAAATGTTGGGTTTGCCCGGCTCCTGTGTTTTGGTGCCTTACGTTCCGCTCTATTGGCTAAGGCGGCACCAGGAGAACTACTGCGATTGTGCCCTGGTTCATCCGGACGAGCACCTCAGTAGAGAAAGCCGAAAACTGACTGTCATGATATAGCATGAGACTGGTCAACTACTCGATGACCTATCGAAATGTTAGAATTCCTCTGCTTTAACGAAGGGCCGTTTCCCGGCCAGGCATATACGCACCCCGAATTCGGGAGAGTGCGGAGCCACCAGGGGCTATATAGTAGCCCCACCGTCAAACTCCTATGGCTAAGTGAAAGTGTTAAAGCATTATAGTCTGGTTGCCTTGCTCGCTGCGCTATCACCTCCTTAATAGGACCAAGATGTTGGGTTAAGTGTGAACACGTGTTTTTTGCGAGCACCCCCGCATTATATGAGTGGGGGTTGAAGCCGACGACTGCAATCTTTTAGGTTATATACATATATACATAAACGGCCGCACAGGAGGCATCATATTACTTTCCGGCAAAAGTATAAATACAGCCTTACTTCATTTCATAAAAACATTGTGTTTACAATGGGAATACATGTCACTCAAACATAATATTCTTCGAGCACTGGGACTCTATCAAACGAGCACCCTCAAGAACTTCTTCAAAATAGTGCTCGGCAGCTACTCGGCCTATGGCCGAACCTTGCGCCGCAACAGTGGTAGCATCCATCTCCGCCCAGTATGCCTTGACACGGGCAAAGGCCATCCGCGAGCCTTCTATGCACGTCGACCTCTTCACCGCATTGATGTGCGGCAGCGCACCAAGGAACTGCTGCACTAAGATGAAATAGTTGTTCGGCTTCGGCTTCTCCGGCCACAAATGATCTACGATGGACCTCATGCCAAGTCCGGACAACCTATTAAGTTCGGCCCATTCGGCTAGCTGATCAGCCAAGGGAAGCGGACGCTCTGGAACGTTAAATTGCGACCAGAACAGCTTGTCCACTTCACGATCTGTCTGATCTCGGAAGTATTCGACCGCATTGACAGCGCTTGCCACCAAGTCCATATATGCGTCTGCCGAACTCCACAGCCGACCCAGAGGAGCATACCACGGATCTCCAAACTTCCTCTGCAGCAGAAAGGGCTTCCCAGCCGCAATATCCCTGGCTTCATGCAGCTCCTCCTTCTTCGCCCTCACAACAGAGCGAGTGTCCTTGGTCGCCATCGTGGCCTTTTCAAGGTCCGCTGCCTTCACTCGGTTCTCCTCCTTAAGGAACCGGCAACAGTCGGCAGTGTCTTTTAATTCTACGACCATCTTGGCCATCTTCTCTTTGATTTCGCAATGTGAGGCCTTCTCGGCTCTCAAATCTTCGGATGCCTTCAAAGCAGCCGCATTACTAACTCTTGCATGTTCCTTGGCTCGGGCAAGTTCCGCCCGAAGGTTCTCCACGGTGGCAGCTCCGTCTGCAGTCACAACATATTAAAGATATTGACATCACGCTGCTCTTATTATGTGACATTCACCAGAAAACATCACTTACCCTGTGACTCGTCAAGCCGTTTGTTCACAAGCTTGATGTCGGCGTCTGCCGCATCCAGTTGCCGCTTTAGTTCGGCAAACTCATTAGTCCGGCTAGCCATCGGAGCTTCCACCACCTGCACATAAAGGCAGTCTGGTTAACACCTGGGAGTACGATCCTCTGTTTGCCGCCGTTCTTGACGACAACCAGAGTCTCAGGGGCTACTATCTACACAGGGCACACCTAACATGTGCGGTACTATCAAAAAATATATCAGTTCACGTACCTCAAATCCCGTCAGTAGACTCATAAAGGCTTCATGTAATCCGCTTTCGGCGGGCGAGATTCTTTCCATCATCGTACCCATCAACGTACGGTGTTCTTCTGAGATGGCCGCTCGCTCCAACTGCTCCCTCGGAACGTCCGACCACATACCAAATGGTGTCAGACTCTTTTGTTTGCTCTCTTCGAGAGCCGGACGCTGGGGACTTCGGGTGACTATGGGATTATCTTCTGGCCTCACCGGATCTGGAGAGGCCCTCCGTGACGATACTTCAAGGTCGCCCACTTCTTGAGCGGGGGAGTCCGGGGGAAGCGTTTCGCTCTCCATCATCTCTGGAAGAAGATCCCCCAAAGACGAGCTCAGCTGTGAAGGGCTAAGATCCGAACTGCAATATATATGCTTCGGTTATTTTTTTCTCAGAGGAAAGGAAGTATACCTTCACTATTAAAGTATTTTCGATCACTTACGGCTCGTTGGAGGGCCGGTCCCCGCACGGACTCTGTGCGGCAAGAGCACCCCCTGAGGCAGGACCCTCTGTTGGAGACTTCTTCTCCCGTTTGTAGGCCTCGGTTTCCAGATGCTCAGAGGCAGCCCTCTTCCTCCCCCGTAGCGAGAGAAGGTTAGAATCTTCTCCTTGGTTATCATCCTTTATGGAGGCACTCGTTCCCTCGGTTGGAACCGGCTGCAATGGGGGCCTGCTTTCGCCCATATTATCCCCCCCCTCGTATCTTCCTTCGAGGGCTCCGGGCAAGGTGCGAGCTCGAGCTTCTTTGCCAGTACTGGATTCTCCAAACCCTCAGGAAGGGCGGACGAACACCGAATCATCTTCGCCTTTGTCAGCCAGTCCTGGTCAAAGGGTGACTTCTCAGAGATAACGTCATGGTAAATAAAAGACGATGTGTTTGGCTCAAGGATTACTTACTTGTTCGGCGGTGCGATTGCTACTCAGGCCCACGTCCTCGGTAGCGTCCGGACACTCTGTTTGAAGTCCGAAGAATGACTTGTACATCTCCTCATGCGTCAGGCCGAGGAAACTTTGGATAGCGTGCGGTCCTTCTGGGTTGAACTCCCACAAGCGAAGGGGCCGACGTTTGCAAGGCTGGACTCGACGAACCAGCATGACTTGCATTACCATAACTAAATTAAAATCTCCTTCGAAGAGATCTGGAATGCGGCTTTGCAATATAGGCACATCCTTAGCCGGACCCCAGCTCAGTCCTTTGCTAATCCATGACATCAGTTGTGGTGGGGGGCCCGAGCAGAAAGCGGGGGGAGCCGCCCACTTGGCACTTCTAGGAGCCGTGATGTAAGACCACTCCCGTTGCCATAATCCGGACACCTCTGGAAAGGAACCTCTTGGACACGGAGATCCCGCAATCTTGCTTATTGATGCTCCTCCGCACGCTGCGTACTGTCCCTCGATAGTCTTCGGCTTCACATCAAAAGTCTTGAGCCACATGCCGAAGTGAGGGGTAGTGCGGAGGAAGGCCTCGCACACAACAATAAATGCCGAGATGTGAAGAAAGGAGTCTGGGGCTAGATCGTGGAAATCTAGCCCATAGTAAAACATCAAACCCCTTACGAAGGGATCTAGAGTGAGGCCTAGACCTCGGAGGAAGTGGGAGATGGACACGACTTCTTCGTTGGGTTCAGGAGTAGGGACGACTTGCCCTCGGGCAGGAAGCCGATGCAAAACCTCGGCGGTCAGGTATCTGGCCTCCCTCAACTTCTTGATATCTTCTTCCGTAATGGAGGAGGGCATCCATCAGCCTTGAAGGCTGGATCGGGACATGGTTGAAGATCCGGAGCACCTGACCTGAGCTTTGGGTGTTGGAACTCGAGGCAGGGGAAGGATTTGATTGGGCACGAGGGAAAAAAGTGAAGGCCTTGGCCCTTTATAAATAGGGTGAATACCAAGCGTCCTCTCCGTGGCCGTTTGGGACTTACTTATAATCTAGGAGTCCTAGACGCGGTTGGGTTACCCACACCCGTATTGATGAGAATCCCGTAATAAGGGGACACGATCTTTGCTTTGACAAGATGTGTCAGAAAACTGCCTCGCGTTATGTGCGGGGCTAGTTAAAGGAAACAATTCGAATAATCACCGGGCCGTGACATAATGTCGTGTTGCCAAAACAAGTCAGCAAATTAGATTTGTGGAAATACTGTTCTCTCTATGGTGGTATGTGGAACTTATTTTGAAGGGTCAGACACTATCCTTGTATTCAAATTCTTCCATGGTGTATTCGGAGGAGGAACCCGCTGAGGGAGTCCTGGATTAGGGGGTGTCCGGATGGCCGGACTATACCTTCAGCCGGACTCCTGGACTATGAAGATACAAGATTGAAGACTTCGTCCCGTGTCCGGAAGGGACTTTCGTTGGCGTGGAAGGCAAGCTTGGCGATACGGATATGTAGATCTCCTACCATTGTAACCGACTTTGTGTAACCCTAATCCTCTTTGGTGTCTATATAAACCGGAGGGTTTTAGTCCGTAGGACAACATACAGAACAACAATCATACCATAGGCTAGCTTCTAGGGTTTAGCCTCTCCGATCTCGTGGTAGATCTACTCTTGTACTACCCATATCATCAATATTAATCAAGCAGGACGTAGGGTTTTACCTCCATCAAGAGGGCCCGAACCTGGGTAAAACTTCGTGTCCCTTGCCTCCTGTTACCATCCGACCTAGACGCACAGTTCGGGACCCCCTACCCGAGATCCGCCGGTTTTGACACCGACATTGGTGCTTTCATTGAGAGTTCCTCTGTGTCGTCGCAGTTAGGCTTGATGGCTCCTACGATGATCAATAGCGATGCAGTCCAGGGTGAGACCTTCCTCCCCGGACAGATCTTCGTCTTCGGTGGCTTCGCACTGCGGGCCAATTCACTTGGCCATCTGGAGCAGATCGAAAGCTATGCCCCTGGCCGTCAGGTCAGATTTGGAAATTTAAACTACACGTCTGACATCTGCGGGGACTTGATCCTCGACGGATTCCAGCCACTGCCGAGCGCGCCGCACTGTCACGACGAGCATGATATAGCTCTGCCACTGAATAGTGCCCTAGAGGCCGCACCCGCATCGGCTTCGACCCTTAACTCGGAGCCAACTGCGCCAATCGAGGATGGGTGGTTGGACGCCGCCTCGGGGGCTGTGATCCCAACGGCGATCGAGCCGAACACCAGCCCCGCACTCCACGAGACTCGTGACTCCAAGAAGCCGGACTCCTCTCCGGACTCCGAACCCTCCGCGCCCTTGCCGATCGAATCCGATTGGGCGTCGATCATGGAGTTTACTGCCGCGGACATGTTTCAGCACTCGCCTTTCGGCGATATTCTGAAGACACTAAAGTCTCTCTTTATCAGGAGAGCCCTTGCCGGACTACGGTCAGCAAGGTTGGGATACGGACAATGAAGAAATTCAAAGCCCACCCACCACCCACTTTGTAGCCACTGTCGACGATTTAACTGACATGCTCGACTTCGACTTCGAAGACATCGATGATATGGACGCCGATGTAGGAGGCGATGAAGAACCAGCGCCTATTGGGACTTGGAAAGCCACCTCGTCATACGACATATACATGGTGGACACCCCAAAAGAAGGAGATGGCAACGGAACAGCGAAGGATGACCCCTCCAAGGAACAGCCTAAGCGCCGGTGTCAGTGGCGCCACTCAAAATCCCGCCAAAGCAAATACGGTGATTCCAGCACGGGAGATAATAATACTCCGGAGAATGCCGAAGAAAATCCCCTCCGGCAAGATTCAACACAGGAGGATGGAGAAGCCAGCCCTCATGAGATAGCGGCAGATAGAGAGGTCGAGGACGATAATTATACGCCTCCCTCCGAAGACGAGGCAAGCCTCGATGAGGACGAATTCATCGTGCCAAAGGATCCCATCGAGCAAGAGCGTTTTCAACATAGGCTTATGGCCACGGCAAGAAGCCTCAAGAAAAAACAGCAACAACTTAGAGCTGATCAAGATTCGCTAGTCGACAGATGGAATGAAGTCCTTGTGGCTGAAGAGCATAAACTCGAACGCCCCTCCAAGAGCTACCCAAAGTGCAGGTTGCTACCCCGATTAGAGGAGGAAGCACTTAAACCTACATCACCAGCACCTGATACGGCTGACCGGCCACCTCGTGGCCGTGACAGAGAGGCCTCTCGGCCCTCAACTCAAGCCGCACCCCGTACCAAGGCATGGGAAAATGCGCCAGACCTGCGAGATATGTTGGAGGACAAGGCAAGGAAAACAAGATCGATCTACGGATCGCGTGGGTGCCCCATGACTCGAGACGGTAACCGTCACGCTGGACACAAATCCGGTAGGGCTGAACACAGTAGACAAAGCTCATTGGAGCTACATCGTGATATAGCCCAGTACAGAGGCGTCGCACACCCACTATGCTTCACAGACGAAGTAATGGATCATCAAATCCCCGAGGGTTTCAAACCCGTAAACATCGAATCATATGATGGCACAACAGATCCTGCGGTATGGATCGAGGATTATCTCCTTCATATCCACATGGCCCGCGGCGATGATCTCCACGCCATCAAATACCTCCCACTCAAGCTTAAAGGACCAGCTCGGCATTGGCTTAACAGCTTGCCAGCAGGATCAATCGGTTGTTGGGAGGACCTGGAAGCCGCATTACTCGACAATTTCCAGGGCACTTACGTGCGACCACCAGACGCCGATGACCTAAGCCACGTAATTCAGCAGCCAGAGGAATCGGCCAGGCAATTCTGGACATGGTTCCTAACAAAGAAAAATCAAATAGTTGACTGTCCGGACGCTGAGTCCCTAGCAACCTTCAAGCACAATATCCATGACGAGTGGCTTGCCCGGCACCTTGGACAGGAAAAGCCGAAATCTATGGCAGCACTCATGACACTCATGACCCGCTTTTGCGCGGGAGAAGATAGCTGGCTTGCTCATAGCAAAAATATGACCAATAACCCTGGTAAATTCAGATACCAGGGACAGTAGTGGCAGGTCGCGTTGCAACAAGTAGAATCGCTGCACTAACGGCGACAATGCTAAGGATACAACAGTTAATGCCGGAATCAGAGGCTATAAATCCGTTCAGCGGAAAAAGCCATTCAAAAGAAATCCTAGGGGCCCGTCCAGTTTGGACCGAATACTCGACCGCTTGTGCCAGATACATGGCACCCCCGAAAAGCCGGCCAATCACACCAACAGGGATAGTTGGGTGTTCAAGCAGGCAGGCAAGTTACATGCCGAAATACAGACAAGGGGCTGCATAGCGATGACGACGAAGAGCCCCGGCCGCCGAACAATAGTGGATAGAAGGGTTTCCCCCACAAGTGCGGACGGTGAACATGATATACGCAACCCACATCCCCAAGAGGGAGCGGAAGCGCGCGTTAAGGGACGTATACGCGATAGAGCCAGTCGCCCCAAAGTTCAACCCATGGTCCTCCTGCCCGATCACCTTTGATCGAAGGGACCATCCCACTAGCACCCGTCATGGCGGATTCGCCGCATTGGTTCTAGACCCAATTATTCACGGATTTCATCTCACTAGAGTCCTAATGGATGGCGGCAGTAGCCTGAACCTGCTTTACCAGGATACAGTGCGGAAAATGGGCATAGATCCCTCGAGGATTAAGCCCACCAAAACGACCTTTAAAGGCGTAATACTAGGTGTAGAGGCAAACTGTACAGGCTCAGTCACACTTGAAGTGGTCTTCGGATCTCCGGATAATTTCCAAAGCGAGGAGTTAATCTTCGACATAGTCCCATTCCGCAGTGGCTATCACGCACTGCTCGGACGAACTGCATTTGCCAAGTTCAATGCGGTACCGCACTACTCATACCTTAAGCTCAAGATGCCAGGCCCTCGAGGAGTAATTACGGTCAATGGAAACACCGAACGCTCCCTCCGAACGGAGGAGCACACGGCGGCCCTTGCAGCGGAAGTACAAAGCAGCCTCTCCAGGCAGTTCTCCAGTCCGGCCATTAAACGTCCGGACACCGTCAAGCGTGCCCGGAGTAACCTACAACAAGACCGCCTGGCACGTTCCGAGTAGGCGTAGCAATGCGGCCCCAACCCCAGCCCTCGCAAAAATGCGACACCAGTACTTCGCGTACATAACTACGCTCTAGAAATACCATGGGTACAGGGGGAGGGGCACCATCACGGCACGCCCAAAACACGGCTTAAACCGCACCAGGGGCTGCCGATTTTTTAATTTTCTCTTACTTTCAGGACTCCACTCTTCAGAAGGCCTATACAGCAGTTCAATTGCCGCACAAACGATGCAAGAACCAGGGAAGCAGACAAGCCATGCCACATTACGGAACTCCCAGGTGGTCTCTATCACAAGCAGTATACTTGTTTCGCATACCATTCCGCAGCCTGCCCCTGGAACGGACATGTTAAAATAGTCCAACCTTTTGCTTATCGCATTATTTGTATCGTTTTGCTTTGATCGCAGCCCTTTTTAATACACAATGCATAGCTTCTGTCTATTTTTGCATTACTCTTTTTTTACAAATATATGTTCCTTAACGACATGTTGCACCTGTACACTTTGGTACGGCCAAAATACGCCAGGGGCTTTAGTACCCCTCAATATGGTGTGAGAAGTCCGAACACTTTAACACGTGCGACACCCCGAACTTATAGCATTATATGCATCGGCTCCAAATCATGTCTTGGGTCAATAGTTGGGTTTGCCCGGCTCCTATGTTTTGGTGCCTTACGTTCCGCTATATCGGCTAAGGTAGCACTAGGAGAACTGCTGCGATTGTGCCCCAGTTGAGCTGGGTCGAGCATCTCAGTAGAGAAAGCTAAAATTGACTGTCATGATGAAGCGAGAGCTGGTCGCTGTTCGAGAGGTTTTTTGAGTCCCTAAAGACTTATGCCGCTTATAGCGAGGAGTCGGCTCTATCCGGCCAAGGCGTGGATAGCGCCCCAAACTCGGTCTTCTGAATACTAGGGGCTTCACCGAAATTTAAAATTATAGAATTCTATGGCTAAGTGAGAGTGTTCAAGCATTATAGTCCGATTGCCTTGTTCGTTGTGCTGAGCACCTCCCTCGAAGGACCCAAACATGGGAAAAAGAGCGCTCAGGTTTATCCCCGAACACACCAGCACTAGCGGCACGGGGGTAGAAGCCGACAACTCGCCATCTCTCAGAATTGATAAACAGCCGCACAGAAGGTAATATTTTAAATTCCAACAGCATTGCTTAGCGCATATGAACAAGTTTTCAGCGCACAGGACAAAACAAGCGAGTTTTACTCAAGAATTACATCCCTGGAACACTCATCCGCCATAAGGCAGGCACCCTTCAGAACATCCTTATAATAATTCTCGGGCTTGTGATGCTCCTTCCACGGTGGTGGCCCGTCCTTCACAAGCTTCTCAGCATCCAGCTTGCCCTAGTGCACCTTAGCACGGGCAAGGGCCCTACGGGCACCTTCAATGCAGACGGAGCGCTTGATGACTTCGAGCCTTGGACAGGCCCCCACCAGCCACCGCACCAGCCCGAAATAGCTCCCAGGCAGAGCCTCTCCAGGCCACAGCCGAACTATGAGGCCCTTCATGGCCTGTTCGGCCGCCTTGTGGAGCTCGACCAGTTGCTTCAGCTGGTCGCTCAGGGGCACGGGGCGTCCGGCCTCAGCATACTGAGACCAGAACACCTTCTCTGTCGAGCTACCCTCCTCGGCTCGATAGAATGCGGCGGCATCAGACACGCTACGGGGAAGCTCTGCGAATGCTCCTGGAGAACTCCGGATTCGGGTAAGTACCAATAACTTACGTTTATGTGTTTGCTTTGCATAAAGAATGCCTTACCCGTTGCTATATTTTTCACCTCATCCAACTCCTGGAGGGTCTTCTGGGATTTGGCCTTGGCAGACTTGGCATTTTCAATAGCCACCGCGAGCTCGGACGCTCGCGTCTTTGAGTCAAGCTCCAAACTCTCATGTTTTTCCATGAGAGCCTGGAGCTCTTGCCGCACCTTGCCAACTTCGGCCTCATACTTCTCCCGCTCGGTGCGCTCCGTGGCCGCCCTCTTCTCGGCCTCGACCAGCGCTTGCTTAAGGGTTGCCACCTCAAACGTGGCCCCTACAATAGCCACGATAATCCTGTCATTTTTTGCAATTGCACCTTTTATATATATATTTAAACAAGGTATTTCTTACCTTCCTTGTCCTCAAGCTGCTTCTTGGCACGCCCGAGATCTTGCTCGGACTTCTCGAGGTTCTACTTTAGCGTGTCCACTTCCGCAGTCAGTGCGGCAGACGCCAGTAGAGAAGCCTGCATACGCATATTGACTCCTTTTTGTTAGACTCCTGCGAATTTTATTTGATCCTCTATTCGGCTTTTCTTCCTGAACGCCAAACAGAGCATTAGTGCTACTTTCTATGCGGTAATATTATTTACACATTCTTTACTTACCTCAAAGCCTGTTAAAAGGCAAGTACAAGCTTCAGTCAGCCCGCTCTTGGCGGACTGAACCTTCTGGACCACCACACTCATAATGGTGCGATGCTCCTCGTCGATGGAGGCGCCTTTGAGCACCTCCAACAGATTGTCCGGCGCCTCCGGTTGGATGGGGGTCACCGGCACGGTGGGCTTGCTCCTCTTGGAAGGAGGTCGCCCACCGGACTCTGGAACCTTTGAAGGTTCCGGAGCGGTGTCCGGCCTAGGGCTGGACTTGGAACCCTAGGGGGTTTTATCCCCTTTACTACTGGAGTCCGGGAGGTCGCCTTGCGGCGCCTCCAGGACCACCTCCTCCTGGCTTGGAGCCTGTTGGGACAACACTTCAGCGTCGTCCGAAGGGCGGGGGGAGGAAGCCATCGGAAGCGAATTCACATCCGACGAGTCCAGTGAACTGCTCGACGACGCGTCAAGCCGGTCTTTGGGTGGGCTGCATAAACATATTCGACATAAGGGAAAGCTGTGCAATAAAGGAATACTATGAATTACTCTGGTATCCGGATACTTACGATTTCGCCAGGGGCTTGGCCCTGAGCGGCCACTCCTATTCGCCGTCGTCGGTGTTGGTGGAGTAGTTCGGAGGAAGGGTTTTCCCCTTCTTGGACCCTTCGGCCTCCCCAGTTGGGGCGGCCTTCATTTTGTTCCCTTCCCCCGCTGGAGGGGGAGAGGTCTCTTCTTCCTCCTCCTCGTCTTCATGGGAGGAGTGCGTCTTGGATTCGTCGGATGATGAATCCGACACCTCCGGGCGCCGGGCACTCTTTCGAGTCCCCGTGGCCTTCTTCTTAGCCTTCTTCTCCGGCACCACATAGGGTGCCGGGACCAGCAGCTTCGCCAAACGAGTGTCCGCTGGGCCTTCGGGCAAAGGAGCCGGACAGTTGATCTGTCCGGACGTCTCCTACCAATCCTGTCAAGGGTAAGGGAGCTTAGATCCCGCATGGAGTCAAACCATGAAAAACTGATACCCTGTAAAAGGTAAAAACAGCTTACCGCATGAGCGTGACGCTGTGTACTGAATACGCGATCCTCGGTAGCGGATGCGGGGGCCTCGGTGCCCTTGAAAAGCACCTTCCAGGCATCTTCGTACGTCGTGTCGAAGAGCCTGCTCAGAGCTCGGTGTCGCGCCGGGTCGAACTCCCATAGGTTGAAAGCCCGTTGTTGACACGGGGATCCGGTGGATGAGCATAACCTAGACTACATTGACAAGTTTGAGCTTCTTGTCCACCAGGGTTTGGACGCATGTTTGTAGTCCGGTCAGCTCTCCTTTTTTACCCCACGACAGGCCCGTCTCCTTCCAGGAGGTGAGCCGTGTAGGGGGTCCGGATCGGAATTCGAGGGCTGCGACCCATTCAGGGTCGCGCGGCTTGGTGATGTAAAACCACCACGATTGCCACCCCGTCAGGGTCTCCACAAAGGAGCCCTCGAGCCATAAGATGTTGGGCATCTTGCCCACCATGGCGCCTCCGCACTCCGCCTGGTTGCCGCACACCACCTTTGTCTTGACATTGAAAGTCTTGAGCCATAGGACGAAATGGGGGCGGATGCGGAGGAAAGCCTCGCACACGACGATAAACGCCGAGATGTTGAGGACAAAGTTCGGGGCCAGATCGTGGAAATCCAGGCCATAGTAGAACACGATCCCCCGGACAAATGGGTGGAGAGGGAAGCCTAGTCCGTGGAGGAAATGGGGGAGGAACACCACCCTCTCATGGGGCCTAGGGGTGGGGATGAGCTGCCCCTCTTCAGGAAGCCGATGCGCAATGTCGTTAGACAAGTATCTGGCCTTCCTTAGTCTTTTGATGTGTCCCTCCGTAATGGAGGAGACCATCCACTTGCCCCCCGCTCCGGACATGGCTGGAGAAGGTTGAGGTGGGGAGTGCGGACTTGGGCACCGGAGCTCGAGTGCGCAAGAATGGATAGGCAAAGGAGGAAGAAGGCGTAGGTGAAAAGGTGGACCCTTATCCCCTTATATGGGTGGACGCAACTATGTGTCCCCACCAGCCTGGTAAAACTCGCTTATCCCCAAGCGCCACAATCAATGGCGCGGTTGGGTTACCCACGCCCGTATTGATGAGAATCCCGAAATAAAGGGACACGATCTCTGTTTCGACGAGACGTGCCAAGGAAACCGCCTCGCATAACACGCTGAGGTGGGACAATAAAACGATTCGAATAAAGACTTGGCCGCGGTGCATCACACTACAGAATATGTCAGCAGATTAGATTTGTGTAAATGTTATTCTCTCTATGGCCATATGTGGAAACTTATTTTGCAGAGCCGGACACTATCTTTGTGTTCAAAATCTTCTATGAAGTACTTGGAGGAGGAACCCGCCTTGCAATGCCAAAGACAATCTGCGCGCCGGACTCGTCGTAATTGAAACCTGATTCAGGGGCTACTGAGGGAGTCCTGGATTAAGGGGTGCCCGGATGGCTGGACTATACCTTCAGCCGAACTCCTGGACTATGAAGATACAAGATTGAAGACTTCGTCCCGTGTCCGGAAGGGACTTTCCTTGGCGTGGATGGAAAGCTTGGCGATACGGATATGTAGATCTCCTACCATTGTAACCGACTTTGTGTAACCCTAACCCTCTTCGGTGTCTATATAAACTGGAGGGTTTTAGTCCGTAGGACAACATACAGAACAACAATCATACCATAGGCTAGCTTCTAGGGTTTAGCCTCTCCGATCTCGTGGTAGATCTACTCTTGTACTACCGATATCATCAATATTAATCAAGCAGGACGTAGGGTTTTACCTCCATCAAGAGGGCCCGAACCTGGGTAAAACTTCGTGTCCCTTGCCTCATGTTACCATCCGGCCTAGACGCACAGTTCAGGACCCCCTACCCGAGATCTGCCGGTTTTGACAAGATGTGTCAAAAAACTGCCTCGCATTATGTGCGGGGCTAGTTAAAGGAAACAGTTCGAATAATCACCGGGCCGTGACATAATGTCGTGTTGCCAAAACAAGTCAGCAAATTAGATTTGTGGAAATTCGGTTCTCTCTACGGTGGTATGTGGAACTTATTTTGAAGGGTCGGACACTATCCTTGTGTTCAAATTCTTCCGTGGTGTATTCGGAGGAGGAACCCGCCTTGCAATGTCGAAGACAATACTGCGCGCCGGACTCATCGTCATTGAAAACCTGGTTCAGGGGATACTAAGGGAGTCCTAGATTAGGGGGTCTCCGGACAGCCGGACTATCTTAATTGGCGTGTCCGGATGGGACTCTACTTGGCGTGGAAGGAAAGCTAGGCAATACGGATATGTGTATCTCCTTCTTTGTAACCGACCTTGTGTAACCCTAGCCCTTTCCGATGTCTATATAAACCGTAGGGTTTTAGTCCGTAGGACAACAGATAATCATACCATAGGCTAGCTTCTAGGGTTTAGCCTCTCCGATCTCGTGGTAGATCAACTCTTGTAATACTCATATCATCAAGATCAATCAAGGAGGAAGTAGGGTATTACCTCCATCAAGAGGGCCTGAACCTGGGTAAAAACATCGTGTCCCCTGCCTCCTGTTACCATCCACCTTAGACGCATAGTTCAGGACCCCCTGCCCGAGATCCGCCGGTTTTGACACCGACACTAAGCATATATTTTTTAGCAAAAGAGGGTTTCCCCTCTGACTTCTATTAAAGAAACCACCACGGAACCAACATGATCGATTAAACCCTAAGCATGATCAATTAAACCATATTATGGTTGTGCCATGGCAGATTTGAAGCTGCAAACCGGAGAAATGATATTTAGCATCAATTGTTTGCTTCGAACTAAGAACTAAATTCTAAGAGCTGAAAAGAAAGTAGAGTAACCAAGTTAAGATCTATTTTCTGGTTGAGACCAAAAAGTTGAGGAGATATGAAGTACCACCACTGTTGTGGCACCGTGTAGGCATTGGGGGTGCGATGGCTGTCGGTGGCGTTGAAGCAGATCTGCGACGGTAGACGGGTGCATCGGGGGATAAGTCCCGTTGTGGTGGAAGAGAAGGTCGTGTGAGCGGCCCTAGCAAAGAGGACGACGGCGTCGATGAAGCGAGAGGACGCGCTGCAAGGCTATTGGTCCGCCGCCGTGGATGAGGAACGTCCATCTCTAGCAGTGGATGATGCGGTCTTGGTAGGCGCTCTAGCATGGTGGAGGACGGTGGCGATGGATGTGGTGGAGGACGGCGGCGATGGATGGGGTGGCGGACGGAGGCTGGTGTGGGAATGGGGTGTTCTAGCGCGGATGGTGTATGAATGGTAAAATGGAGGGAGAGGTACGGGGAACCATGTTTTTGGGACGCGCCTGTCTGAAATATGGGAAAGTTACGAACTTATCCCCCGTTTCAGATTTGGACGTCTCGTCGGTTGGGGATAGGACGGTAATCTCGCATCTCCCAAATATTTGTCGGTAACTATTTCTGGCGAGGAGAGGGTGTTTTGCCACCCACGGTTGGCGCCCATGGTGTATGAACGGGGCTGACAGGTAGGGCGGTTGTGTCACGTCTGATGGAAGTTACACATCTGCCCCTATTTAAAATATTAGCCTACATCTATTTCGGACGAGGAGAGGGTGTTTTGCCGCCCACCGTGTATGAATGGGGAATGGTGGGAGAAATAGAGTTCTTTCGGACGAGCTTGAATCAAATGAGTTTTGCCACCCATGTTTGACGCCCACCGTGTAGAAATGGGCTCAGAGGCGGTCGTGTCATGTCTAATTGAAGTTACTAACCTACCCCTATTTAGAGCAGTGGAAATCGGGCCAATGGATTGTCCGTGTAATGGGTAGACAATAATTTCCATCTCTCAAACACTTGGCTTCGAGCAGCCGATGTGGGAGTGGACATTTTGCTGTTTCTTTCGAATTTTGGGAAAATAAGCATCCATGTTTACCCTGGCAACTAAATTCGAATCCATTTTGCATTCCTATATGAATCTTTATAAATCATTCTATGTGTTTTATATATCTTCAAAAGGACGACAAAGATGTATTCCACTGTCATATATGAATATGGTTTACAAATGCCGATACCCAAATTCAGAAACTAGAATCCAGTTTAAGGTGAATTCGAATATTTGGAACACTTCATGTCCAACTCAAATGTCACATGCAACATAATGTGTACTCCCATTTAGATATGTACACAAGCGATGTATCAAGATTCAAATACCGAGTCAATCAACCCAGAATGTATGGAACTAACAGACATATAAACACTTATAGAGTATATGGATCAATAATATCAACTAACATACATAAGCCAGGCCGCTGTACTTTTTTTGGCTACAACAACATCCTTTTTTAGCCAGCATCTTGGCCCTTTCCGATGCGTGCCACTTATGGTCCATCTATACTACTATTGCTGAATGCACATTCAGCCCGATTGGCATATTTTTAGGTCTGGCACATCAATCCAAATGAAATGTCTTCGAGTCTTATAAATTAATACAGACTTGTGCTCAAATAAAATTACAAACAAAAAAACAAAACAAAATTATTACATGATCTCTGAAACAAATGGTTTGATTGATTACATGAACAGAGAACACAAAGGTTATTCAACTATGGAAAGAACATTTCACCTATGATTTACCAAGTAGGAATTTAATTTCCTTTTTTTCCTTCAGGACCTTAACAATCTGGTCAGTCTCAGCTTGCTTCGTTTTGAAATCCACCAAATATTTAATGGTTGTCTTGAGTACTGCCTGTGATTGTGTTGTTTGCTTCCTCAACATGTCAACTTCATCTCTAAGTGCAGAAGCAGAATCTCTTTCTACCACTAGTTTAGCCTCTAGAGCATCAGCAGTTGGCAATTCATAATGCATGATTGGGCCGGTGCCACTGCTGTGGGATGATGCAACGTCCATGGGAACCTCGCTCTTTGATCTTGGGCTAACCTGTTTTGCCATTAAAGTTCCGATTGGATTCAGAAAAGTTGAAGTTAGCAAAACATCTCAACTGGGAGTTATAACGGCAAACCAATTAAACAAACAAGGAATTAAAGAGTTTCAATTGGATGCTGAAAAGTAGTTATTAACATCATTGTAACTCGCTGTTGCAGCAGCAAAGCAGTTAAACAAACAAGTAGATATTTAAGTTAAGGAAAACAGGTAATTCTTAACAGTAAGTATCAAACACATAGATAGGCGCAGTCTACAATATGATTAACAGGCTGTGCCATTATGTAATCAGTAGCAAACTAAATTAAGCCAAGCAACGTAATTGAACAATTTTGCAATAAGTGGCTAACTAAAATTCTGAGAAGCAGGTAACTGAACTTACGCTAGTTCTTTGTACAGGCACACTGCAACTTCTTTTTCGCTTACAAGGTTGTACAAAGGAGTCCATGGCATCAATTGCTTGGATACGCAGTCCCAATACTTCTTTCTTCCCACGCTGCATTGGTAAATCGAATGGTTAATCTGGTAAGATGGTGCGTCCTTGATATGTTATATGAGGACGTGTAGTCAGACAAGTTGTAGCCAAACACATCACACTGGCTTTTACTGTATATTTCATGCGATTACTTTTGGCATATCAAGATCTAAGCAATCTACAATAGGATGAAAGACTGGCATCCTTCACATTATTGGCGAACTCAGTTCACAGAAACAAGCAATTCAACCATTCTGTAGGTAAATCAAAAGCACCACTGGAATATTTTTCACTATCCAATCATACACGCAAAAAGGGGCGACGCCACCATAGGGGCTGGTATGGGCGGCCGCCTCAGGTGGCTGGAAAGTGTGCACCTAGTTTGAGTCGTCCAGGTTGGCCCATGCTAGTTTTGTTCGTCCCAACGCACGAGCAGGCAATGTAAAAAATGAAGAAAAATGTTTCAATTTGGATGGGCCAATAACATAAGTGCAAGGCAGGCCCTATAGCAGGCTCGCGACCCAAACGAGCGCCTCCCATATCGATCGACAGCAGGAAAAATCCCAATTCATTCGCTCCAGCCTCCAGTCTGGTTCGCTCCTAACCTAGCCGCCGCTGGACAGACCGACACATCACTTCCTCGCACCCTCGTTGGAGGGCGGTCGCCGGGCTTCAAGCGAATGGAAGGACAAGAAGATGAAGATCCAACCCTGGGTGTAGCCTGCGTGGGAGGCAGCGGCGGCAGCACGGGCATGGCATCGAGCTTGCGCAAACAGACAGTCGCAGCTTGCAAGAGTAGCATGCGCAACAAGCAGGTATATCACATCCCTGATTATATCTAATTCAATTCTTCAATTTCTGGCCAATAGTTAAACCTGACGGTGTTGTAAAATTGCTTGTATGTAGGGAATCTATGAGAAAATGAAACCAATTTCTACTTATTTTATAACTCCCCCAATCAATACTGAACTGAGTGAATCTGATGTATCTAATCAAGTTTCCGGTGCAAACATACAAGCTCTTGTTGTTCTTGAGCCTGAAGTGTCTAATGAACAGACTGCTAATGAAGGACTTGATGCAAACATTTTACATGCTCCTGGTGATGAACATATAGTGTCTAATGAGGGATCTAATGCAAGCATTTTGCAAGCTCATTGAAGGATTTAGTGTCTAATGATGATCTACTATGTTGAGAGAGACAGAGATTTGCAGGCATTGATGACAAGCAAATTATAGTGCATTTTCATAGCTTGAGGAAACATCGAGGCCATCTACCAGAAAGTCCCTGTATCATGACAACATAGCATAAATACTTTTCTAATCTGTTGTTTGAAACTATTGGCATACTTGTGCAGGATAGATATATTGATATGCAGTTTGCGCAATGGTTATACGTGCAATTACACTTTGATATTTTCAGCCAGAGAACGAATAATTAAAGCAGGTACAGACCATGTTTGTAGTCCTTGTACACCATGTTGCATTTTGTGTTTTTTGGTGCTTGCATCATTTAGTGTTTATAATCTGAACTACTTTGGATCATTAGCTGGTTTTCAAAGTGCATGTAGCTTCACATTTCTCAAGTTATGTTGATTTCTGGAGTGCAAGTGCCTTCGTATTTTTGAAGTTAAATGTTTGCCCCTGGTAACTTGAATTCGTGGATCAGCCACTGCATACAAATCATACATGAATGCCAGTATGAATTAAATGAAATGCGGGGACTTACGTTAGCTCATTGTATAGGCTCACTACAGCTCTGCTTGCGCTTGGGATGTTCCATGTACAAGTCCATGTTACGACTTGCTTGGATGTGTAGGCCTTGTGCTCCTTGCATCCCCCTCTGCATTTTTGACACAGCGAATGGTTGATCAAATAAGAGTAATCGACCTTGATGTTGTACCGGAGGACAGATACTTACAAGCTTATACGGGTGTGCAGGATGTGTACCAGATCCCGTAGCACCGTCATGCTTCGCTAAAATATGGATTTGCTTGTTTTAGATGATATCTCCAGAAGAAATAAGAGTTAAGGTCAGAGTTGCATAGGCGGGCAAGCTAAGAGAGCGGTGAAAGGATATCCAAACATCATCGGAACAGTGCACAAGGGAGTGATGTGTGGATACCTAGTTCGGGCCGGCGTTTGGGCATGCTCGCCTAGCTAGAGTGCGGGTCACTTCAGAGCCGTTGAGGGTGATGCGCTGGCATTGGCTGGCCGCGCATAGATGCAAATCTTGAGTGGCAGCGGAGCGCTATGATGCGGTGGACGAGACCGTTGGTGAAGCCCCAACGGCCTCGGGGGCGGAGGTGCGATGATGTGCTCGGTGAAGTAGCCCCGGTGAGCTGGGAGACGGCGTCGGTGAAGCGCACCTGATGCGGTGGAACTCGGTGTCTGTGAGGCACGTCGGTTGTGGCGGCCGACGTTGTCGGTGGACCACCCGGTGCGGTGGACGAGGGCATAGATCTGAGGTAGCTCCGGTGTGGTGGTGAAGCGCGACCGTCGTCTTCGTCGTCGTCGTCTGGCACAGAGGTGGGGAATGGTGGAGAAAGAGACGAGACGAGGGGCGATTCGAGGGTTGGCGGCGAATTAAGGATTTGAGCAATCTGGGCGTGGAAGGGGACGGTGGAGAAGAGAGATTTTGCAGGGCTGGAATTGGGGCCGCCAGATATTTCAATCCGAAACGTGGAAGCGCGAACTTATATTGTCATCATCCTTTTGGGGGGGGGTGGCTGGGTGCTATGTGTCCGTCCGACACACGCGACCACCCCGACAGGACTATGCTTCGGTGCCTTAAGGCACATGCCTTTGTGTCCATGACATATGGGCCCAACAGGTGGCTGGCCCACATGTCAGTGGCCCAAAGGCAGTTGCCTTTAAGGCACCGAAGCAGCGTCCACCCCGACACGACCCTGGTTTGCCTGGCGCGCCTACATTTGAGAATGCAAACGAATCTTCTTTCATTTGCAAACGAATCTGTATGTATTACCATGCCTGTGTTTTCCTTGCAATAATTAGTCGTTCAAAACGAGATACTCCATCCGTTCACTTTTGTAGTTCATTTCAGACAACTTAAAATGAACTGTTTTGCACATTGTCTGAAATGTCTTCAAGGTCTTATAAAAGTGAACACAGGGAGTACTATAAATTAATTAATGAGGAGTTATTTGAAAAAAATCGAAACGGTACCCACGCTAACATGGATTAGAGTGTGTGTCACATAATTAGTTATTTGAATTAGAGTGTGTGTCACGTAGTTAGTTATTTGAATTAGAGTGTGTGTCACGTAGTGATCTCCAATTCTAACATGGATTTCGCATTTCACTGTATCCACGCTACTTTTTTAATACAAATTCATATGTATATGATGAACACCATGGTAGTGAGAAAACTTTTGGATGGATTCAAACATATGACCTACAAAATAGCACAACAAACTGAGTCAACGTCAACTTTTCGAAACTTAGTATGGCACGAATTTGAAATAATTACCCGTATGCCTGGTCCTCGGTTCAAATCTTACAATGTACACCGAATTGAAACATCGATATTAAGTCTCGTACTATGTACATTCAAATGTTGTTTTTAGCC
>NC_041388.1:514079276-514161052 GCF_002162155.2 Triticum dicoccoides
CATGCGCACAAACCCTACATACTTCCTGTATCGGTCAATCTTCCTCTCCTAACCACCTTAGGAAGCTATCGGTTTCCAACACACATTCATTCTTTCTCTCCATGTTTCGATCTCTTAGTCTCACAACTACACAACCCCTTTTTCCACTCTGTTACCAAATGTATTTACCTCACACACCCGTCATTGCACCCCATGCCGAGCTCTCTCTCTCCCCCCTCTCCCTCTCAGCCACTCGCGCTAAATACATGCATTGCCTATCTAGCCCCCCAACCACTCGTGCATGCGCATGCACGCATGTTGTATATCTAGGTCACTCCCTCGAGACTGTCTCACTCTTTCTTCCACACGGCAGGCCACACTCGCTCAATCTCGCTCTCTTTATCTGAGTCTCGTTTAACCTCATTTTCTTTCACACACAAATGATATATCTCCTTGTTCGGGCCTCGATCGACATACTCTACACTCGCTCACACAGATTGTCTATCTAGGTCAGTCCATCCAAGCCGCCACCACTCTTTCGACCTCATGGTGGGCCACGCTCACTCAATCTCTCTCTCTCTCTCTCTCTCTCTCTCTCTCCGTATGTCTCGATTGACCTCGCTCTTTCTCGGACAAAAACGATATATCACCATGTTGATCCCAATTCGACCTATTCACATTGTATACTCTCTCACGCACATCGTCTATCTAGGTCACTCTCTCCAACCCGTCTCACTCTTTGGATCGCACGGCGACCCTATGTGATTGGTTGACCTTCCTTCCTCTCACGCACAAAATATATCTACACGTCTGTGACTGGATCATCTCTCAAGCTCTATCTTACCGCCCTCACCCTTGCCAAAAAGCTCAATCGGACAATATCTCTCCAGAGCATATATATTTGTTCAATGAATGTCGGACCACACTCACTTTGTCTCTCTATCTATATGTCTCTCGATTGACCTCGCTTTCTCACACCGTATCTTCCACGCGTTGAAGCTACTACCTCTCCATCCCTCGCAAAGCCAGAGCTATTTACATTGCGAGGGGCACTCCAACCTTGGATTAATTTGTGTAGGCATTTATTCCGGTCGGTTTAGATTATATTTTCGTAGCATTCGGCCCACAACTACTCCAATCACCAAGTGGGTAATTAAGCTACGGGGAGCACCTAATGTGAGCACCAGGGAGCCGTTGGATCGAAGATGCAGCGGCACACACGAGGCCTGAATGTTTTATTTGCAAAAAAACCTTTGGAAAGTTAGGAAATTGCGCATAATTACAAAGACTACTCCCAAGCCATTGGATATCACTTCCGATGGTGTAAAAACTTGTATCACCATAGTATCTAAGCTGCGGGGTGGATGTGATATTCTATGCCGCTGTCATTTTTGTTCATAAACTTGCAAAAAACGTGTAACTCGTGTCATTGCTTGTCTAACCGTGCAAAGTGTTTGTTCAAAAAAACCATCCTACACTGAAATATCGGAACAACACACGGGGGTCCCACTTGTCATTAATCAAATTTGGACCTAAAACTAACAAATCTGAAAGACGAGATTCGAACTGGCAACCTGGAATACAAAGCGTAAGTCGATAGCCTGAAAAAACGAACAGTTGTTGGCTTTGCCCCATAACTTGATTTTATACAGTACTTGCGTTGAGTAGAGTAGAGGGAGTGCCTCGTCAACACGTGCATGACCGTTATCTCACTTACTGGTGGGTCCCAGGTCTGCGATCTCAATCTCTCTTCTCTCCATCGTCTAACCTTTGCATGGGCACACACGAAGAGTGGTGCTAGCTTGCCTTGGTGTTATTACAACTAAAAATAACTTGGAAAATAGAAGAATCGCCTAGAACAAGAGATGTTGTGGCTGGTCGAGACGGAGCTAACCACATCTATCCTCCGTGCCACGTTTGCATGATGAAGCTGTGTGGCTAGTGGGGTGTTTTCAACCGACTGGCTGGGTCCCGAGGTCGAACCATAGGTACTCTACTACGTCTGATACAGTATATTTTTACACGCACATTTTTCCTCCGTGCTGGGACGTTGCACACCCTACCACGCGGTTTCGGGGTCCTCCTGGGTGGTGCACGCATATATTCTTCCTGACGTGGGACGCCCTACCGCGCATTTTCTGGGTCCTCCTCGGTCGTAGCGCCGAAGCAAGTAAATGAGTCGTCAAATCACAAAAGAACACCTTTCCCGCCGAGTACATCAGTGAAGCACGGTGGCTAGCTAGTTGGGCTAGTTCGACCGATTAGCTAGGCCGCCGCCACATTTGTTTTTTCACCCCTTTTTTATCTACTTGCCGGCAGGTAAATTTAAATATCCACCACGGCGTTGCTCTGGTGTTTGGGTGCGGTAGAATTTTTAATTTTTTGATTGACGGGAGCAGGCGCGGCAGGATTTTTAATTTTTTGATTGACGGGAGCAGGCGCGGCAGGATTTTTAATTTTTTGATTGACGGGAGCAGGCGCGGCAGCAATTAGTCATGATGACTCCGCCTGTACCCACTGCTCCCTGATGTGAGAAGTCGTCGACTAGTGTTTTACCATGGTGAAAACCAAAAGATTCCCCGCTCCCTCTGCCTTCCCGTAGATTGGATTGCCTTTCAGCCGTTTCGCCCCCTTTGCTTCCTCTCCCCATTGCTTCTACCTGGTGCCATGGTGGCGCAGCAGATCACGGAGTCCGAGGTGAGGCTCCTGACACAGGAGCTCCATGCCAAGGATGCGGAGCTCAGGGCCAAGGACGTGGAGCTCCGTGAGCTCAAGGAGGAGAGGAGTGCCATGCTCCTCCGTTATGTGCGGGAGTTCACGGAGCTTCAAAAGCGGCAGGCGTCCACCACAAAGATGCTCG
Source organism: Triticum dicoccoides (assembly GCF_002162155.2). Classification (NCBI taxonomy): domain Eukaryota; kingdom Viridiplantae; phylum Streptophyta; class Magnoliopsida; order Poales; family Poaceae; genus Triticum; species Triticum dicoccoides. The sequence goes on from NC_041388.1 coordinate 514,082,116, forward strand.
AGGAATCGGTGGCGTTGCTGCAGAAAGCGGGAGATACGATAGGCCGTCAGGGGAGCCGACTGGAGCACGAGCGGGCCGATCGTGACGAGGTCCAGGATCGCCTCAGCCACTTGGTGAACCAAGTTGCCATGCACGTGTTGCAGCTGCATGATGCCTACCGTCGTGCCAGCGCGACGATGCCGGCCGTCGGGCTAAACCCTCTGCATGGGCATGTCCATGTCTCGGCGCAACATGACCGTTGGATCAAACTCAGACGGTGCAGATCAGTCACTGTAGCACAAAGCGTGTGGGTGTGTTTGGTTGCATTCTCATCTCAATATAGTTGTTTCCTCTTTGTGTATTTTTGTTAACCTACTAGTGTGGACTCATGCACCCTTCATGCACTCTGCCAAACACCCAAAAGTGGGTCAAGAAGGGAACTTTTGCTCCCATCCCATGCACCCTTCATACACCCTGCCTAACACTATTCGTGCTTCATGTGGTTCATGTTTCATGGAGTACTGTAGCACCGTACACTCCGTGCACTGTGGAACTAGTTCTGTTAACATTGATCTCACCATCCATTCTCGACCAGGCAGTCGAAAAAGCGGTACTATGTTACATATAGGAGTAGTTGACATGCGCACAACATCATTTGTTATCGTCATATCTTACTACACTAGCAACAAGATTGTGTAGTACTGACGTATGAACAACTGCACATGCCTAGTAGTAGGAGCACTGTGTATGTTCAAGAGGCTGCCGTGTTTCGCACTCCTCCATCGTAAGAGTGGAAACGCTTGCTGTAATCATTTTTTTTCTTCTGAAAAACAGTGGACACGCTCTACCGTGCGGATCCTCCTCCAGCCATGCACTAAATTACTCACTTTCGCCGACATGTGGGACAGCCAGCATCGGGGTCCACCAGCCATGCACTAAATTACTCCGTAGTAGAGTGACTGTAGACTACCCCGATCGAAGCGCTGCAGTAATGCCCAATGAGCCGTCAAATCACAAAACCCCCTCCTTTCCAGCAGTAAGTTGGACGGACGAAGCAACCATCATTTCACTCTTCTCTCTTAGCTTCGTCTCTACCCAACCCTCGCTTCTGCCTCATCTTTTTCCTCATTTCTTCAAGAAAACCCTGACCTGCTTCTGCCATTGTTCTTCTCTCCCAAAGAAGGAAAGGTGAGCGCATCTATGGTGTTGATTCTGGCCAAGGCCCGGTCTTGCAACCCCGAGACTGATCCTATAACTCCCTCTCTTTTCTTCTTTTGGGTTTGTGATTATGGTTTCTTTTCTTTTATTTCTATTTGACAGTTTCTTGATGGACGCTGGAGCACCAGCCGAAGTGATGTCTATGGCTCCGGCCAAAACCGTCGAGGCTCATGGTACGAAGAAGCGCAGGCACCCCACCGAGACTACCGCAGACAAGCTCAAAGCCATCACCCTGTCCAAGCCCCCCTCTCCGGGATCCCTCATTAAGCAAGTCCAGGTAATATCTCTTCTTGATGATCTTTTTCTCGATCTTGATCGTGTTTTTTCATCTAACACGCAGTACTAGTACTAGTAGTACAACTTTCTGGGTGATCTTGCATGTGATTTTTGTGTGCCAAATGACGGTTCTAAATTCCTCTTTTGACCAAAACATGCGAGAGGTTGACACTGATTTCTTATAGATTACTTTCAACTACTCCCTCTGTCCCAAATTTCTTGTCTTAGATTTGTCTAGATTCGGATGTATCTAATACTAAAATGTGACTTGATACATCCGTATCTAGACAAATCTAAGACAAGAATTTTGGGACGGAGGGAGTACTTTATGAACATCAATGCTACCTTTTAAGAGGGTATATTTGCCTCAGTAACTTGTGTTATGGATATTGCATGTAATCCCTCTGCTCTCATGCCTTTGAAGACATGTTCTAGTGTCTTTGTTCACTCATTTCTGTGCGTATATGTAGTCATATATGGAGTATAATATCGAAAATCATCTTATATTTCTGAACGTAGGTAGTAATAAAATATGGTTTCTGTTTGAATTAGAACCAGGTCCGTGGTGGAGATGAAGTTCTCAAAGTCATGCCGTGTCAACTGGAAGACCTGATGATGAGTTCTACGGCTGAACTATCCAGCTGCTGTTTCCTTGTCGCCACGTGTCATGAACTAGTGTTTTCCTGTAGCATTGTTGTCAGGCGTGTTCTCGAGGCTGTACTTGACCACAACAATTTCCTGGTTGTGCCTTCGATTAGGAAGGGTGTGGTTCTTGTAAAGCTTCCCAACAAATCTGATGCGGCCTATCTTCACCATCATGTTTATGAGTGGAAAGACCACTTTGTTAGGTTCTCCAAGGTTGACAAGATGGTGATGGTGCATGTAGACATCTCACACGAAGTCCATGGCCTAGTCAGTTATGCGGGGTTCATCCCGTAGGTCGGTGGCAAAAAATAGTCTGCAGAGTTTAATTAGTGCAACTTTGCTTGTCTGTTGTAAGTACTATTGTTCAGTACTTGATTTGTGTTTGTGAACCCTGTATTGTTTATTAGTACTGCCGCTTTTGGTGTGTGGTCAGTCCTGAGAACAGTCTATGTAAATGTCTGTCCACTCAATTCAGTCTGTATATTTTTGAAGTATCCATATCATATTTTTTGTGAGGACGGTCTATCAATTACGGTTACACTCCAATATCTGTATGCATTGCAGGGTTTATCACACCCACCAGGACTTCCAGCCCCATGGATGTTCAGTCCATACGATTTGTCACGACCTTTGGACTGTCCTGCTTGTGGGAGTAGGCGGGGCCCCTGCATGCCACGCGTAGTTGAACGACCGATCTTCTGTTTAGTACTTCAACGTAGTAATTTCCTGGTAAGGATTCACTCGTGTCACATCAAGTAAATCTTATTGATTTACTGTCTAAATCTTATTGATTTAATGTCATGTTTTCTTTCTTTTCCTACAATTTTACGATGCAGGTTTTTCCATGTGACATTCATCACAGAATAAACCGTTTGGTTTGCTCTATGATGGCTATTTTTGCAGGTTTCACTTCTTATGTCGTGTCAGTAACGAAGGCACTATCCATCACTTATATTACTAGAAAAAATTGGATCAGTCTGTTGTCTGAGTACAAGATGAATCCCTATGATGAACTGCGATTTGGTTTAACAAAAACGCCACAATTAGTCCTTCTCGCATTTAAAAGAAATGAAGAAAAAGACTGGATCACGGTCATGGATCCTAGTCAAGTTAGAAAGCTGATCATAGCAGACCAGACACGATCGCCGCTGTCTCGCACAGATCGAGCACCGACAGTTGCTCTAGCACTGACAACGGCATCAGCTCAGTCTGATCCAGCTGAGGCTTGGGCACCGACCGCGTCAGCGGATCAGTCTGATCTACCGGAGGATCGGGCATCGACACTGGCACCTGCTCTGACACCAACACCAGCTCTACAAGGAGCACCATCTCCGGCAGCAGTAGCGGCTTCGGCACCTGCACCAACACTTGCACTTGCATCTGCTCCGGCCCGTGCAGTTGCACCGGCAATAGACTGGGCTGCAGTTCACACTTCATATTCCAAAGTCCTTCTTGGTAAGCATTGGCCGCCAAAGTGCTTCGTTCTTTTTTCTTTCCATGTTGTTTCACATGATTCACTGTGTTGATCTAACTGTTTGGGTATGTCTTCTTGTTTGCAAACAGAGAATTCCTACAGCAACGAGGGAGTCGTTCAACAATCCGGGCGACCGCGGCCAAGTTTCTCTTACTATGCGCAGCCTTGGTGTGAATGAACATGCTCAATATATCGTAAGTACAAAGGATGGTCGCATGATGATTGATGGTAAAGGATGGTCAAGGTTCAAATCTAAATCATATCTTGCGGTAGGGGATGATGTCAAAATTGAACTTTCTCGGCAAGGAGAGCTGGTCCAAATCAACTTTGAAATTCTTCAGTAGCAGCACGCAACTGCCTAACTGATCTATCCTTCGAGAGATTTTGATGTAATAATATGGCATGGTGAAACAAGTGTCCTGTGTGTATAAGTAGTACGATAGTATTATTTATCACATGGTATATTATTGATAGAATTGCAACTCTGATTGCTAGTTAGGAACTGTCGTTCGATTTCATTCCAACAGTTGCCGTGCTTTATTCAATTTTGTGTGTTGACCTTGCGACAGCATCTAAAACCAGCGCCGTACCGATCGCTTGCAATATGAAAAGCGCTGAGGTAGAACACATGGGCCCCCAAACATGCAGGGTCGGCCTGCGGCCCAAAGTCCAGAACCTGGTTTCGAGAAGCACTAGCTTAGTGCAGAAGTGGCGTCCTCCTCCTACTGTGGGTTGGGAAAAGATGAATGTTGATGCTGCGTTATCTCGCAATGGTGAAAGGGGAGCCCTGGCAGCCGTGAGCCGGGATCATACAGGCTTCTTCCTTGGAGCATCGGTACTAGTTTGCGAAAGTGTTACTGATCCAGAGATCCTAGAGGCAATGGCATGTTGCGAGGGGCTATCTCTGGCTCTTGACTTAAACCTGCAACAAGTTCAGATTAGCACCGATTGTTCAGCAATAGTCAAGCATATCGGAGAGGCATACTTGGGGCCCAGCAAAGTTATTATGGATGAGATCAAGAGGAAGAAGAATATGTTCCAAACCATGGAGATCATACATGAAAAACGCGAGTGTAATGTTGAAGCGCATGTGCTCGCAAAAGCTGCTACTTCTTTGCCCTGTGGACGCCATCTTTGGCTCACAGGAACCCCCGAAATTATTTGTATACCTATGAATGTTAATCTTCAATAAAGCAGCTTTTATCCCTCAAAAAACATCTGAGTATTATATTCTCAGCTGAACTCCCATAATGCCCGTGTGTTGCAGAGGGAGTATTTTTCTCGGCAAGGTGAGCTTGTGATATAAAATATTTGTATATTTCTTTACAGAGGGAGTATCTCTGCATCAAAAAATATATTTATGTGTAACTAGTTACTCGTGTCTTTCTACTTCCTTTCGCTGATATGTGGGGCAACCGGTAACGGGGTCCACGTGCCATATGCACAAATTAGAGTGCACAACTTCACGGTAGACACACCCCGGTCGTAGCGCCGCAGTAATGCCCAATGAGCCGTCAAATCACAACCCCCCTTTTCAGCTTTAGCAGTAAGCTGGACGGACGAAGTGGCAATATTTAACTGGGCCTGAATCCCTTTCTCCCTCGTCTGCTTGTTCAGAGAAAACCCCCTCTCGGCGAATGCATAGGGTTTTCTCATGGAGAACCAGGTACGAATTCTTCATCCATCCCCGATAAACCCAAGTCCCTTGGTCGCAGGTAATCCTAGGATGGCAGCCGCCATCGTTGATGCATTTTTCTTCCTACTAAATCTAGTGTGTTTCATTTGCAGTGCCCAAAGTGCGAGTACCCTACAGATTTCTGCGCCGTCGGCGAGATGCCACACTTGTTCCTTCTCATCCTAACACAACATTTTGAAACGCGCACAGTATGTTCCTAGAATCCTCTTTTCTATCCGGGAGGGTGGGTTTTTTTTAACATGTTGTGTTCTCATATTATTTTTCCTGTAGTGTATTATTTGCTCTGCCAGAACACATGTACTAAAGATGCTCGGCCTTGCCATAACTGAATACACTAGTTTAATGGTCACAGTGAAGACAAGCCATGGATATAAGTTCTGAGTTGGGTTCATGAACCAAGAAGATCGCTGCTTTTTTATGGCCGAACTTGGACAAACTTTCTCAAGTGTTACAGACTGAAAGTTGGCACACGAATGTTGATGGAAATAGCAGAACCTGGTCTCATCTTCACTGCGATCTTCCACCCCGACATCGTTCCAATTGTTCATGCATGTTAGTTTTGTATCTGGTTCTTGCTTGTTGCCTCGATTACTTCTTAATCCACCTATTCTGTCTAACTAATCACAATTTAACTTTAGAAGTAGCAACAAATCTCTCATGAAGATGCTACTTCTAACTAATATTTTCTTATAATTGGTGGCACGTGTAGGTTTTTTCAGAGTAAAGCAGTGTGCTCGTTTGTTACTCTGTAATAACTCGGCTGTTACTAATGGCACTGAAGTTGACTGGATCGACATCCACAAGTTCCTACAATTTATTGATCGTCTTGAGGTCCTTGTGGGGCGTTTCAATGGTGGAAGGCCATGTGGGATATGTGTGCCACTGCTGCACTCGTTGAACAGGTCCAACTGTGTCGAGAAACTTATGGTATGAGCTGTTTTCTGTTATATATGTTGTTCATAAACTATTGCTTATACACAGTTTTACAGTTGTGATCTTCTTGAAACAGGAACTGCCGAGTTCTATTGTTCCTATACAGATGCCTGACCATGGTCGGGTCAGACTTGCGCTTGGTCACAACATGATGTTTATGCCGACCTACTCAATTCCCCTTGGAGATGAAAAGATACTTATTCATGGGTGGTCTCAAATAATGAAGGCCCGTCCATCTTGGAGAATAGGACAGAAGATTATGTTCATGCTTTTCCATGGCTCTAAAGCGAATATCCTGTTCATTGACCACGTTGCGAGATGAAGCCGCTTTCAGAAGGTTGTGGATGCGCGGGGTGGCGCATGGGCCTTGTCCTGGGGCTTGGCGGCCTCACCCTTGGTTAACTGTAGGCGAAGTAGCACTGTTCGAGGTGTGTTTTGTACGGTTGAACCTGTGTAAGTACTCATACTGCTTTCAGTTTTGGTTGTTAAGTGCCCCTACTGGTTTCAGTTAAGGTTGTTAAGTACTACATTCTGTCGTGTTTCTTCAGTCCCGTCTTCCTCCAGCCGCCAAAACTAAACCAGCACCGGCGGGGCCGCCTGCTTCCGCCTCCCACGGCTGGCTGCGCCTCAGCGCACGCATCGCCGCCCCACCGTCTCCTAAATCATTAACGCCGACGTCCTCCGCGTGCTTTGGTGCGCTCGCTGCGGCGCCGCCCTCTTGCATTGTCAACATGGTCAACAAACAACAGGAATCGGCAGAAGTACGTGGAGAGGATGATAGTAGGGGCCCACCACATCAGCGTATGGAAAAATAAAATGCTTCCTCCTAGTGTTTTCCTGACATCTGGGACCCACGACATTGGGAGCGTGTATAGTCAATAGACAAAAGAACAGCAAAAGATCGGCTGACACCTGGGACGTAGCTACTCGAGCAGTATTTTTTTGTTTGGTATTGTTGAGACGGAGCAGGGTTTGAACTGGGCTGTGGCCCGTCTAGCCCAGGCTTATATTTTATGTTCACCATGTGACCAGCCCAGCTATTTTTTCTTTGTGAAAATGAGCCCAGTTTATTTTTTCTGAAGAAAACCCAATCCAGGCCTACTTATTTTTCTATGCCCTGATGGGCTGCAACTCTTTCAAGACGCCTGCAAATCTTGAAAGTAATATGAAATGGGTTGTAAATATAAAAACAGATGACAAATTGGCAATTACTTTATAATTTCTGAATTTTATTATATTTTCAGATTCCTATTTCGCTGGGCATTAACCTAATTTAAATATATCTTCAGAGTACTTTAAATCTGGCTGGACATTTCGGTATTAAAAATAGTTTGGAACCCACAGAAATATGCCAAATTGGCCCTGGACAACCAAAAAAACGACTGCAATAAATTGCATAAGAAGTTGCCATGAGCTATATATAAATTATTAAAAAAAGAGGGAGTGGTCTGACTTGTGGGCCTGTTTAGTTGACGTGTATGTAAGATTTTTTAGTTATTATATACGTTAACAAACCATTCTAGCAGACGTAACCGTCGGATGTCAATCCAACGGCCGTCGTGTTTCTTCAATCTCTGATCTTCTAGCTCCAGCCGCCAAAGCAACGTCGGCGGGACCGCCTACTCCCGCCTCCCGTGGCCGGCTGTGCTGCCGTGCAGGCCTCAGCGCCCCCTACTACTCCCACCGCTGGCCAGGGCATCCCTCTACTCACCCACACCCCCTGTTATTCTGCAGCGACGGCAGCCTCACACCGCAGTCGAACCAGTGAACGCTCGTACTCCTCTCCGCGTGGGCATCCACTGTCGCGTCTTCCCTGGCTCCGTGTCGTCCCCTTCCTATACCTCGCTGTCCTCCACCGCCGTGGTGCTCTCGGTGCGGCATGGTCAATGTGGTCAACGACTGACTTCCGTCAGAACAATACTGTACGTGGAGAGGCTGACAGCTGGGTCCACGGCAGACGCAAGGAAGTGCCTCCTTATTACGCGCAAAATAATTATTCCTCCACCTGATAGCGGGGACCCACCGGACGGGTCACCAGTATTTTGCGAAAAAAATCGTTCCCCCCTGACTGCTGGGACCCACCGGACGGGCCACCGTATTTCGTGAAAAAAATGTTCCCCCCGCTGTCAGCTCGGACCCATCGGAAGTGCCTCCTTATTACGCACAAAATAATGAATACTCCCCCGCCTAGCTGGGACCCACCTTGGTGGGAGGCTGACTTGTGGGCCTACTAAGTTGATGGGGACGAAGGGCTTTGTCAACTTAGTCAATATGAACGATTCTACCTCCAGTGAACGTACGATGTCCATCCAACGGCCGTAGTGCTTCTTCAACCTCTGGTCTTCTTGCTCTTGCCGCCCAAAGCAGCGCCGGTCGTGCCGCATGCTCCTGCCTCCCGTGGCCGGCTGTGCTGCCGCGGAGGCCTCACCGCCCCCTACTATTCCCACTGCTGGCCAATCCCCGCGGCGATGGCAGCCTCACACCGCAGCCGAACCAGTGAACCCTCATACTCCTCTCCGCGCGGGCTTCCGCTGCCGCGTCTTCCTCGGCTCCGCATCTTCCCCTTCCTAGGCCTTGCCGTCGTCCACCGCCGTGGTGCTCTCGGCGCGGCATGGTCAATGTGGTCAATGACCGACTTCCATCGGAAGAGTACTGTGCGTGGAGACGCTGACTGCTGGGTCCACGGCCGCAGTAAGGAAGTGCCTCCTTATTACGCACAAAATAATTATTCCCCCACCTGACAGCGGGGACCCACCGAACGGGGCACCGTATTTCCCGAAAAAAAACGTTTGCCCCTGACTGCTGGGACCCACCAGCTACATCTTCGCATGCAAGAAAGTGCATGACAGTCGGGACCCACCTGGTCGAAGCGTACGAAGCGTTGTCATTCTGGTCGCGAACGTGTACATACATATATACTGGTTGATGTAGAGGCGCGCACGTGTCATAGTAGAGGCGCGCACGTAGCATGTACACGTACGTACAGCGGCCAGGGTGCAAGAAAGAAAATACGTCCACGTATGTGTACATACGGGAGGGGTCTCGAACGCCTACTCGCGCATACGTATGGCCAGGGCTCGTGTACATGGCTGGGTCGGAATGGAGAAACAGCGTCGTCGTCATGTTCATGGGGAGGCAATGGAATGCGTCATGTTCATGAGGAGGCAACGGAATGCGTCGTGTTCATCAGGCAGGCTTGGACAGAACAGGCGATGGAAACGAGGCCTGGCGTACCGCAGAATGGAGGAAACGGCCTTGTGTTCGACCAGCCACATTCAAAACGGGATCCTGTTCATCAGGAGGGGTTTGGCGTACCGCAAAATGGAGGAAACAGACCTCCTACGGTCGAGACGGGGGTCCTGTTGATCGGGAGGGGTGTGGCGTACCGCAAAACGAACGAAACGGACCTGTGTTCGAGCGCTACAGTCGAAACAGGGGTCCTATTCATCGCGAGGGGTGTGGTGTACCGCAAAACGGGACTCCACGGGATACTGTTCATCTCCACCGTCGACCCCCTCCAGCCTCCACGAGCTGTTGTTCATCCACCGTCGACCTCCTCCAGCCTCCACCTGCGACTGTTCATCCACGGGCTCCTGTTCATCTAGCCTCCACCGCGCGCTACTCCACCGGCTACTGTTCAACCACCCCTGCACCGTCTACTGTTCATCCAGCCCTCCACACCACGGGGTCCTATTCAACCACCCCTCCATGGGCACCCCTCCACCGTCTACTGTTCATCCAGCCCTCCACACCACGGGGTCCTGTTCAACCACCCCTCCACCGTCCACTATTCATCCAGCCGTCCACACCACGGGGTCCTGTTCATTCACCCCTCCATGGGCACCCCTCCACCGTCTACTGTTCATCCAGCCCTCCACCACACCACGGGGTCCTGTTCATCCAGAGGCAATGCCACCGCTCACTGTTCATCCAAACCCCCACAACGCTCACTGTTCATCCCATCGATCGGCTTTAGTTAGCAGCAGTAGCGAAGGAATCGCTCGATCGGGTTCAGTTAACAGCCATCAATCAATCGCTCGGGTTCAGTAATGCATAGCCTGCAGTGCAATCGCTCGGGTTCAGTTAGAGCCCAACACCTCGCTCGGGTTCAGTAAGAGCCAACGCCTCGCACACACGCGCGTACGTGTACGAGAGAAACGTGCATCGCTCGGCCCCCGACCTCCCACCGTAACCGGGAACTCCCCAAAATTTTCCTCCCCCTTGCTTCTACCACGGTTTTTTCCGTCATGGACGGCCCAAAGAATGTCATGCAGCTGCATCTCCGGCCCGCCCAGGACGAAAAGCCCATTTTCTGTCATGATTTTTTGTCATAGAAGTAGGAGCCCACCACATCTATGATGATACCGGGTTTTGTCACAATTATCGTCATAGAAGTGTCATATGTATGACAGAAAAAAATTTCGTTCGGCCCAAAATGTCACAGATGTGTCTTTTTTTGTAGTGTTTGCATCTTTATCATAAAAATCCCAAAAATATTATCTTATCATATCTATCAGATCTCACTCTCGTAAGTGGCTGTGTAGGGATTGACAACCCCTTATCGTGTTGGTTGCGAGGATTTATTTGTTTTGTGCAGGTACGAGGGACTCACGCGTAGCCTCCTACTGGATTGATACCTTGGTTCTCAAAAACTGAGGGAAATACTTACGCTACTTTGCTGCATCATCCCTTCCTCTTCGGGGAAAAACCAACGCAATGCTCAAGAGGTAGCAAGAAGGATTTCTGGCACCGTTGCCGGGGAGTCTACACAAAAGTCAATATACCAAGTACCCATCACAATCCCTATCTCCCGCATTACATTATTTGCCATTTGCCTCTTGTTTTCCTCTCCCCCACTTCACCCTTGCCATTTTATTCGCCCTCTCTCTCTATCCGCCCTCTCTTTCCCGTTTGCCTCTTTTTTGCCCGCTTGCTTTTTGTTTTCTTGTGTGTTGGATTGCTTGCTTGTCACGATCGCTCAAGATAACACTAAATTGTGTGACTTTACCAATACCAACAACAATAATTTTATTAGCACTCCGATTGCTCCTCTTAACAATGTTGAATCTTGTGAAATTAATGCTGCCTTGCTGAATCTTGTCATGGGAGAACCATTTTCCGGCCTTCCTAGTGAAGATGCCGCTACCCATCTAAATAGCTTCGTTGATTTGTGTGATATGCAAAAGAAGAAAGATGTGGATAACGATATTGTTAAATTGAAGCTATTTCCTTTTTTGCTTAGAGATCGTGCTAAAGCTTGGTTTTCGTCTTTGCCTAAAAACAGTATTAATTCATGGAATAAGTGCAAAGATGCTTTTATCTCTAAGTATTTTCCTCCCGCTAAGATCATCTCCCTTAGAAACGATATTATGAATTTTAAGCAACTTGATCATGAACATGTTGCACAAGATTGGGATAGGATGAAATTAATGATACGTAATTGCCCTACTCATGGTTTGAATTTGTGGATGATTATACAAAAATTTTATGCCGAATTGAATTTTGCTTCTAGAAATCTTTTAGATTCGGCCGCGGGAGGCACTTTTATGGAAATCACTTTAGGAGAAGCTACTAAACTCCTAGATAATGTTATGGTTAATTATTCTCAATGGCATACTGAAAGATCTACTAATAAAAAGGTGCATGTGATAGAAGAAATTAATGTTTTGAGTGGAAAGATGGATGAACTTATGAAATTATTTGCTAGTAAAATTTTTCTTCTGATCCTAATGATATGCCCTTGTCTACTTTAATTGAGAATAATAATGAATCTATGGATGTGCATTTTGTTGGTAGGAACAATTTTGGTAACAACATGTATAGAGGAAATTTTAATCCTAGGCCTTATCCTAGTAATCCCTATAATAATTATGGTAATTCCTACAACAATTCTAATGGAAATTATAATAAGATGACCTCTGATTTTGAATCTAATATTAAAGAATTTATTACTTGGCAAAAGAATTTCAATGCTTTGATTGAAGAAAAATTGCTTAAGATTGATGAGTTGGCTAGGAACGTTGATACAATTTCTCTTGATGTTGATTCTTTGAAACTTAGATCTATTCCACCTAAGCATGATATCAATGAGTCTCTCAAAGCCATGAGAATTTCTATTGATGAGTGCAAAGAAAGAACCGCTAGGATGCGTGCTAAGAAAGATGCCTTTATAAGAGTGTGTTCTTCTGGTTCCTATGAAAATAAAGATGAAGATCTAAAAGTTATTGATGTGTCCCTTATTAAATCTTTGTTTTGCAATATGAATCTTAATAATGATGGGACTGAATATGATCCACGTTTACCTAGAAGGCGTTCCAAGAATTCAGAGTTTTTAGATCTTGATGCTAAAATTGATGAAAGTGGGATCGAAGAAATTAAAACCCTAGATGTTGCTAAAACCACTATTTTGGATTTCAAGGAATTTAATTTTGAAAATTTCTCTTTGATTGATTGTATTTCCTTGTTGCAATCCGTGCTAAATTCTCCTCATGCTTATAGTCAAAATAAAGCGTTCACTAAACATATCGTTGATGCCTTGATGCAATCTTATGAAGATAAACTTGAGTTGGAAGTTTCTATCCCTAGAAAACTTTATGATGAGTGGGAACCAAATATTAAAATTAGTATTAAAGATCATGAGTTCTATGCTTTATGTGATTTGGGTGCTAGTGTTTCTACGACTCCAAAGACTTTGTGCGATTTGTTAGGTTTCCTGATTTTGATGATTGCTCTCTAAACTTGCATCTTGCGGATTCCACTATTAAGAAACCTATGGGAAGTATTAATGATGTTATTATTGTTGCAAATAGGAATTATGTACCCGTAGATTTTATTGTTCTTGACATAGATTGCAATCCTTCATGTCCTATTATTCTTGGTAGACCTTTCCTTAGAACGATTGGTGAAATTATTGATATGAAGGAAGGAAATATTAGATTCCAATTTCCGTTAAGGAAAGGCATGGAACACTTTCCTAGAAAGAAAATTAAATTACCTTATGAATCTATTATGAGAGCCACTTATGGATTGCATACCAAAGATGGCGATACCTAGATCTATCCTTGCTTTTTATGCCTAGCTAGAGGCGTTAAACGATAGCACTCATTGGGAGGCAACCCAATTTTATTTTTATTCCTTGATTTTTGCTCCTGTTTAGTAATAAATAATTTATCTAGCCTCTGTTTAGGTTGTGTTTTTTGTGTCTAATTAGTGTTTGTACCAAGTAGAACCATTGGGAAGACTTGGGAAAGTCTTAATATCTTGCTGTAAAAAACAGAAACTTTAGCGCTCACAAGAACTGCTTCCATTTTTATTTGGAAAGTGATATTTAGTTAATTTTTTTGAAGATGATTAATAGATAAATTCCTCACATCCAGTAATTTATTTTAGAATTTTTGGGGTTCCAGATCTTGCGCTAGCTACAGATTACTACAGACTATTCTATTTTTGACAGATTCTGTTTTTCGTGTGTTGTTTGCTTATTTTGATGAATCTATGGCTAGTAAAATAGTTTATAAACCATAGAGAAGTTGGAATACAGTAGGTTTAACACCAATATAAATAAAGAATGCACTACTAGGAAAAGGGCTATAGATGAAATTGACACTAATGGCGCACCAGACATGTGGTGCGCCACTACTATATACTAATGGCGCACAATGTGTTGGTGCGCCATTAGTGTCCAAATACTAATGGCGCACCACATCCACGGTGCGCCATTAGTAACAAGATTTTTTTATTTTTTTCAAAACTAGTAATGGCGCACCGTGGGTGTGGTGCGCCATTACTAGTTTAACTAGTAATGGTGCACCACATACACGGTGCGCCATTAGTAAATTTTTTTCAAATTTTTTTCATTTTTTTTTCAAAACTAGTAATGGCGCACCAAGGGGTAGTGCGCCATTACTAGTCAAACTAGTAATGGCGCACCACATCCATGGTGCGCCACTAGTAATTTTTTTCATTTTTTTCAATTTTTTTATATTTTTTTAAAAATAGTAATGGCGCACCATGGGAGTAACCACTCCCACGATGCGCCATTACTAACTTGGCCCAAATATTCCCTCGCATGCACCCCCCCCCGGTGGACCGCCTTTCTAGTTTTTAAAAAATAAAAGAAAATGATGAAAGTGTCAAAAAAATAAAAGAAAATAAGTTTCCCATGTGATATGTGGTCTAGTTCTTGGGAAAATGTACAAATATGAATTTCGACTTTATTTGCAAAATCTCTCTCCGGAATTTGTAAAGTGGGCATAACTTTTGCATACGAACTTGGATTAAAAAGTTTTCTATATGAAAAATCATCTACTCGAAAAGTTTTCAAAATCCTCAAAAACCTAACAGAAAAAAGTTACGGGGCTTTTAAGATCTGGAGGCATAAAATTTCAAACTTACTAGTGGCGCACTGTATGCTAGGTGCGCCACTAGTAACAGAAAAGAAATTAGTTTCGATTTTTTTGGGATTTTTTTTCAAAATATGATACGTAATATGAACGGAAGTTTGAAATATTTTTTCAAAATTTCATCACACTCATGAACATGAACAAAGTCCTAAACATCAACAAGGTTTAATAGGATTGATATGCTAGATATATCAACAAGTGCCTGTGAAGTGAGCTGGTGCTGGGGTTGGATAGAACTCTGAAGTTAACCATGCTTGGGCTGGAGTAGTGTGAGGATGGGTGACCTTTCAGGAAGTTTGACCATGGAGTGTGATTTGACCTGAGATTAAGCATATTGACCCGAGATTAAGCCATAGTGACCCGAGATTAAAAAAATTAAAAAATTGAAAAAAATTTATTACTAATGGCGCACTTCTATGTGGTGCGCCATTACTAAGTCAGATAGTAATGGCGCACCTCTAGGCATACTAATGGCGCACTACAAGTGCGCCATTAGTATCTGGTATACTAATGGCGCACCAGTGGTGCGCCATTAGTAAAAAATACTAGTGGTGTGGTACTAGTGGCGCACCAGTAGTGCGCCATTAGTAGGCAAAACTGGTGCGCCACTAGTAGGCCTTTCTCTAGTAGTGATGAGTTCATTATAGTACCTTGAAGTGGTCTTTTGTTTTCTTTCGCTAACGGAGCTCACGAGATTTTCAACTTTAAGTTTTGTGTTGTGAAGTTTTCAAGTTTTGGGTAAAGATTTGATGGATTATGGAACAAGGAGTGGCAAGAGCCTAAGCTTGGGGATGCCCATGGCACCCCCAAGATAATCTAAGGACACCTAAAAGCCAAAGCTTGGGGATGCCCCAGAAGGCATCCCCTCTTTTCGTCTACTTCTATCGGTAACTTTACTTGGAGCTATATTTTTATTCACCACATGATATGTGTTTTGCTTGGAGCGTCTTTGAGTCTTTGCTTTTTAGTTTACCACAATCCTCCTTGCTGTACACACCTTTTGAGAGAGCCATACATGATTTGGAATTTGTTAGAATACTCTATGTGCTTCGCTTATATCATTTGAGTTATATAGTTTTGCTCTAGTACTTCACTTATATATCTTAGAGCACAGTGGTGGATTTGTTTTATAGAAACTATTGATCTCTCATGCTTCACTTAGATTATTTTGAGAGTCTTAAATAGCATGGTAATTTGCTTAAATAATCCAAATATGCTAGGTGTTCAAGATTAATAAAATTTTCTTATGAGTGTTTTGAATACTAAGAGAAGTTTGATGCTTGATGATGGTTTTGAGATATGGAGGTAATAATATCAAAGTCGTGCTAGTTGAGTAGTTGTGAATTTGAGAAATGCTTGTGTTAAAGTTTGCAAGTCCCGTAGCATGCACGTATGGTAAACGTTATGTAACAAATTTGAAACATGAGGTGTTATTAGATTGTCTTCCTTATGAGTGGCGGTCGGGGACGAGTAATGGTCCTACCAATCTATCCCCCTATGAGCATGGGCGTAGTGCTTGGTTTTTGATAACTTGTAGATTTTTGCAATAAGTATGTGAGTTCTTTATGACTAATGTTGAGTCCATGGATTATACGCACTCTCACCCTTCCATCATTGCTAGCCTCTTCGGTACCATGAATTTCCCTTTCTCACATTGAGAGTTGGTGCAAACTTCGCTGGTGCATCCAAACCACGTGATATGATACGCTCTTTCACACATAAACCTCCTTATATCTTCCTCAAAACAGCCACCATACCTACTTATTATGGCATTTCCATAGCCATTCCGAGATATATTGCCATGCATCTTTCCACCATTCCGTTTATCACGACACATTCATCATTGTCATATTGCTTAGCATGATCATGTAGTTGACATAGTATTTGTGGCAAAGCCACCGTTCATAATTCTTTCATACATGTCACTCTTGGTTCATTGCAGAACCCGGTACACCGCCGGAGGCATTCATATAGAGTCATATCTTGTTCTAAGTATCGAGTTGTAATTCTTGAGTTGTAAATAAATAGAAGTGTGATGACCATCATTCATAGCGCATTGTCCTGGAAAAAAAAGAGAAAGGCCAAATAAAAAAATAAAGAAGGGACAATGCTACTATCCTTTTTCCACACTTGTGCTTCAAAGTAGCACCATAATCTTCATGATAGAGTCTTTTGTTTTGTCACTTTCATATACTAGTGGGAATTTTTCATTATAGAACTTGGCTTGTATATTCCAACAATGCGCTTCCTCAAGTGCCCTAGGTCTTCGTGAGCAAGCAAGTTGGATGCACACCCACTTAGTTTCTTTTGTTGAGCTTTCATACATTTATAGCTCTAATGCATCCGTTGCATGGCAATCCCTACTCCTTGCATTAACATCAATCGATGGGCATCTCCATAGCCCATTGATTAGCCTCATTGATGCAAGACTTTCTTTTTTTTGTCTTCTCCACATAACCCCCATCATCATATTCTATTCCACCCATAGTGCTATATCCATGGCTCGTGATCATATATTGCGTGAAAGTTTATAGGTTTGAGATTACTAAAGTATGAAACAATTGCTTGGCTTGTCATCGGGGTTGGGCATGATGAGAGCATTCTTGTGTGACGAAAATGGATCATGACTAAACTATATGATTTTGTAGGGATGAACTTTCTTTGGCCATGTTATTTTGAGAGGACATAATTGCTTAGTTAGTATGCTTGAAGTATTATTATTTTTATGTCAATATGAACTTTTATCTTGAATCTTTCGGATCTGAATATTCATACCACAATTAAGAAGAATTACATTAAAATTATGCCAAGTAGCACTCCGCATCAAAAATTTTGTTTTTATCATTTACCTACTCGAGGACGAGCAGGAATTAAGCTTGGGGATGCTTGATACGTCTCCAACGTATCTATAATTTTTGATTGCTCCATGCTATACTACCTATTGTTTTGGACATTATTGGGCTTTATTATCCACTTTTATATTATTTTTGGGACTAACCTATAAACCGGAGGCCCAGCCCAGAATTGTTGTTTTTTTTGCCTATTTTAGGGTTTCGAAAAAAGGAATATCAAACGGAGTCCAAACAGAATGAAACCTTCAGGAACGTGATTTTCTCACCGAACATGATCCAGGAGACTTGGGCCCTACGTCAAGAAACAAAGGAGGAGGCCATGAGGTAGGGGCGCGCCTACCCCCCAGCGCGCCCTCCACCCTTGCCGGCCCCCTGTTGCTCCACCGACGTACTCCTTCCTCCTATATATACCTACGTACCCCCAAACGATCAGATACAGAGCCAAAACCTTAATTTCACCACCGCAACTTTCTGTATCCACGAGATCCCATCTTGGGGCTGATACGTCTCCAACGTATCTATAATTTTTATTGCTCCATGCTATATTATCTACTGTTTTGGACATTATTGGGCTTTATTATCCACTTTTATATTATTTTTGAGACTAACCTATTAACCGGAGGCCCAGCCCAGAATTGCTGTTTTTGCCTGTTTTAGGGTTTCGAAGAAAAGGAATATCAAACTGAGTCCAAAAGGAATGAAACCTTCAGGAACATGATTTTCTCACTGAATACAACTCAGGAGACTTGGACCCTACATCAAGGCACGTAACAGGAGGCCACAAGGTAGGGGGCGCGCCCTACCCTACCAGGCGCGCCCCCACCCTCGTGGGCCCGCTGTTGCTCCACGGACGTACTTCTTCCTCCTATATATATCCACGTACCCCCAAATGATCAGAGACGGAGCCAAAAACCTAATTCCACCACCGCAACTTTCTGTATCCACGAGATCCCATCTTGGGGCCTGTTCCGGAGCTCCGCCGGAGGGGGCATCGATCACGGAGGGCTTCTACATCATCATCCAAGCCTCTCTGATGAAGTGTGAGTAGTTTACTTCAAACCTACGGGTCCATAGTTAGTAGCTAGATGGCGTTTTCTCTCTTTTTGGATCTCAATACAGCGTTCTCCCCCTCTCTCGTGGAGACCTATTCGATGTAATCTTCTTTTTGCGGTGTGTTTGTTGAGGCTGATGAATTGCGGGTTTATGATCAAGTCTATCTATAAATAATCTTTGAATCTTCTCTGAATTCTTTTATGTATGATTGGTTATCTTTGCAAGTTTCTTCAAATTATCAGTTTGGTTTGGACTACTAGATTGGTTGTTCTTGCCATGGGAGAAGTGCTTAGCTTTGGGTTCGATCTTGCGGTGTCCTTTTCCAGTGACAGAAGCTGCAGCAAGGCACGTATTGTATTGTTGCCATCGAGGATAACAAGATGGGGTTTTTATCATACTACAAGAAACTATCCCTCTACATCATGTCATCTTGCTTAAGGCGTTACTCCATTTTTAACTTAATACTCTAGATGCATGCTGGATAGCGGTCGATGAGTGGAGTAATAGTAGTAGATGCAGGCAGGAGTCGGTCTACTTGTCTCAGACGTGATGCCTATATACATGATCATACCTAGATATTCTCATAACTAAGCTCAGTTCTGTCAATTGCTCAACAGTAATTTGTTCACCCACCGTAGAATACTTATGCTCTTGAGAGAAGCCACTAGTGAAACCTATGGCCCCCAGGTCTCTTTCTCATCATATTAATCTCCATCACTTTATTATTGCTTTGCTTTTACTTTGCTTTTACTTTTTTACTTTGCATCTCTATACCAAAAATACCAAAAATATTATTTATCATCTCTATCAGATCTCACTTTCATAAGTGATCGTGAAGGGATTGACAACCCCTAAGCGCGTTGGTTGCGTTGAGATATTGTTTTTGTGTAGGTACGAGGGGCTCGCGCGTAGCCTCCTACTGGATTGATACATTGGTTCTCAAAAACATAGGGAAATACTTATGCTACTTTGCTGGATCATCATCTCCTCTTCAGGGAAATCTAACGCAGTGCTCAAGAGGTAGCAAGAAGAATTTCTGGCGCAGTTGCCTGGGAGTCTGCGCAAAAGTCAACATACCAAGTACCCATCACAATCCCTATCTCCCGCATTACATTATTTGCCATTTGCCTCTTGTTTTCCTCTCCCCCAATTCACCCTTGCCGTTTTATTCGCCCTCTCTCTCTCTCTCTCTCTCTATCCTCCCTCTCTTTCTCTATTAGCCTCTTTTTGCACTTTGCCTTTTTGTTTGCTTGTGTGTTAGTTTGCTCGCTTGTCATCATGGCTAGTCTCATATCTTCTCCGTTGTCTCCCGAGAATGAAGTTCTAAATTTTAAACAAAGGGAGGGAGAAAATCTAAAAGATGCTTGGTATAGAATTTGAAATGCTCAAAATAGATCTACCAGGAAGCAATCTACTTCAGTTCTTCTTCGCAATTTTTATGTAGGTGCTAGTCCTTGGTACAGATATATCCTTGATACCATTACCGGAGGGAATTTCTTGGGTAGCCATACTTTTGATTCTTATAATGCGATGTTAGATTTATTTGGCTCGCCACCTCTTTTGGTTAATGGAACTATGTTAACTTTGGAGCATGCTATGCAAAGACTTGAAATTATTGAAAATAAAGTTGCTACCATTGAATTAATTGAAAATCTAGATAAAAATATCCACAATCAAATTACCCAATATGGATCTAAGGTAGGAATGACTCTGAAAAATATTAAGGAAAAGGAACCCATAGTTAATGAGAAAATAAATCTAGATTCCACTAGAATCGATAAACTTGAGGGTATCATTACGAACTTGGGAACCACTTTTTCTTCCTTAAAGAATACTCCAAGTACTCTTACTAAAATTGCCAAGCTCATGTATGTTCCTAAAAATAAGGGTGAATCATCTAGTAAGAAAACTGCGGATCTTAAATCTATAAGTATTCATCCCAATCTTTTTGCTATCATTAAGGAACCAATTGCTACAAATGAATTTTTCGATCTTACGCCTAAGAGTTTGATAATCACTAGAAATAGAGAAATTCCTAGGGGATATAGATGCCTCATTGAATGATTGCCTACCGAAGATGGCAATACCTAGATCTATTCTTGCTTGTTATGCCTAGCTAGGGGCGTTAAACGATAGCGCTTGTTGGCAGGCAACCCAATTTTATTTTTATTCCTTGCTTATTGTTCCTGTTTAGTAATAAATAATTTATTTATCCTTTGTTTTGGTTGTGTTTTTTGTGTTTAATTAGTGTTTGTGCCAAGTAGAACCGTTGGGAAGACTTGGGGAAAGTCTTGTTGAACTTGCTGTAAAAAACAGAAACTTTAGCGCTCACGAGAAATGCTGTCATTTTTATTTGGAGAGTGATATTTAGTTAATTATTTTTTCAGGTGATTAACAGATAAATTCCTCACGTCCAGCAATTTATTTTTGAATTTTTGGGGTTCCAGATCTTGCGCTAGCTACAGATTACTATAGACTGTTCTGTTTTTTGACAGATTCTGTTTTTCGTGTGTTGTTTGCTTATTTTGATGAATCTATGGCTAGTAAAATAGTTTATGATCCATAGAGAAGTTGGAATACAGTAGGTATAACACCCATATAAATAAAGAATGAGTTCATTACAGTACCTTGAAGTGGTCTTTTGTTTTCTTTCGCTAACGGAGCTCACGAGTTTTGTACTTTAAGTTTTGTGTTGTGAAGTTTTCATGTTTTGGGTAAAGATTTGATGGATTATGGAACAAGGAATGGCAAGATCCTAAGCTTGGGGATTCCCATGGCACCCCCAAGATAATATAAGGACACGTAAAAGCCAAAGCTTGGGGATGCCCCGGAAGGCATCCCCTCTTTCGTTTACTTCTATCGGTAACTTTACTTGGAGCTATATTTTTATTCACCACATGATATGTGTTTTGCTTGGAGCGTCTTTTATGATTTGAGTATTTGCTTGTTAGTCTACCACAATCATCCTTGCTGTACACACCTTTTGAGAGAGCCATACATAATTTGGAATTTTATAGAATACTCTATGTGCTTCACTTATATCTTTTGAGTTATATAATTTTGCTCTAGTGCTTCACTTATATCTTTTAGAGCACGGTGGTGGATTTGTTTTAAACTATTGATATCTCATGCTTCACTTAGATTATTTTGAGAGTCTTAATAGCATGGTAATTTGCTTAATAATAATATGCTTGGTATTCAAGATTTGTAAAACTTTCTTTTGAGTGCGTTGAATACTATGAAAAAAAAATTGATGCTTGATAATTGTTTTGAGATATGAGGATGGTGATATTAGAGTCATGCTAGTTGAGTAGTTGTGATTTTGAGAAATTCTTGTGTTAAAGTTTGTGATTCCCGTAGCATGCATGTATGGTGAACCATTATGTGATGAAGTCGGAGCATGATTTATTTATTGATTGTCTTCCTTATGAGTGGAGGTCGGGGACGAGCGATGGTCTTTTCCTACCAATCTATCCCCCTAGGAGCATGTGCGTAATACTTTGCTTTGATAACTTCTAGATTTTTGCAATAAGTATATGAGTCCTTTATGACTAATGTTGAGTCCATGGATTATACGCACTCTCCTTCCTTCCACCATTGCTAGCCTCTCTAATACCGCGCACTTTTCGCCGGTACCATACACCCACCAAATACCTTCCTCAAAGCAGCCACATACCTACCTATCATGGCATTTCCATAGCCATTCCGAGATATATTGCCATGCAACTTTCCATCGTTTTGTTCATTATGACACGCTCCATCATTGTCATATTGCTAGCATGATCATGTAGTTGACATCGTATTTGTGGCAAAGCCATTGTTCA
The DNA here is from genome assembly GCF_002162155.2 of Triticum dicoccoides. Classification (NCBI taxonomy): domain Eukaryota; kingdom Viridiplantae; phylum Streptophyta; class Magnoliopsida; order Poales; family Poaceae; genus Triticum; species Triticum dicoccoides. The sequence goes on from NC_041388.1 coordinate 514,104,468, forward strand.
TAATTCTTTCATACATGTCACTCTTGATTCATTGCACATCCTGGTACACCACTGGAGGCATTCATATAGAGTCATATTTTGTTCTAAGTATTGAGTTGTAATTGTTGAGTTGTAAGCAAAATAAAAAGTGTGATGATCATCATTTTTAGAGCATTGTCCCAAGTGAGGATAGGATGATGGAGACTATGATTCCCCCACAAGTCGGGATGAGACTTCGGACGAAAAATAATAATAAAAAAAGAGGTCATAAAAAAGAGAAGGCCCAAAAAATGAGAGAAAAAGAGAGAAGGGACAATGTTACTATCCTTTTACTACACTTGTGCTTCAAAGTAGCACCATGATCTTCATGATAGAGAGTCTCTCATTCTGTCACTTTCATATACTAGTGGGAATTTTTCATTATAGAACTTGGATTGTATATTCCAATGATGGGCTTCCTCAAAATGCCCTAGGTCTTCGTGATCAAGCGAGTTGGATGCACACCCACTTAGTTTATTTTGTTGAGCTTTCATATACTTATAGCTCTAGTGCATCCGTTGCATGGCAATCCCTACTCACTCACATTGATATCTATTGATGGGCATCTCCATAGCCCATTGATACGCCTAGTTGATGTTATACTATCTTCCCCTCTTTTTGTCTTCTCCACAACCACCATTCTATTCCACATATAATGCTATATCCATGGCTCACGCTCATGTATTGCTTGAAGATCGAAAAAGTTTTGAAAATGTCAAAAGTACAAAACAATTGATTGGCTTGTCATCGGGGTTGTGCATGATTTAAATACTTTGTGTGGTGAAGATAGAGCATAGCCAGACTATATGATTTTGTAGGGATAGCTTTCTTTGGCCATGTTATTTTGAGAAGACATAATTGCTTTGTTAGTATGCTTGAAGTATTATTATTTTTATGTCAACATGAACTTTTGTCTTGAATCTTTTGAATCTAAATATTCATACCATAATTAAGAAGATTTACATTGAAATTATGCCAAGTAGCACTCCGCATCAAAAATTCTGTTTTTATCATTTACCTACTCGAGGACGAGCAGGAATTATGCTTGGGGATGCTTGATACGTCTCCAACGTATCTATAATTTTTGATTGCTCCATGCTATATTATCTACTGTTTTGGACATTATTGGGCTTTATTATCCACTTTTATATTATTTTTGGGACTAACCTATTAACCGGAGGCCCAGCCCAGAATTGATGTTTTTTTCCTGTTTTAGGATTTCGAAGAAAAGGAATATCAAACGGAGTCCAAACGGAATGAAACCTTCGGGAACGTGATTTTCTCACCGAATACAACTCAGGAGACTTGGACCCTACGTCAAGGCACGTAACAGGAGGCCACGAGGTAGGGGGCGCGCCCTACCCTACTAGGCGCGGCGCCCACCCTCGTGGGCCCCCTGTTGCTCCACCGACGTACTTCTTCCTCCTATATATATCCACGTACCCCCAAACGATCAGAGACGGAGCCAAAAACCTAATTCCACCGCCGCAACTTTCTGTATCCACAAGATCCCATCTTTGGGCCTATTCCGGAGCTCCGCCGGAGGGGGCATCGATCACAGAGGGCTTCGACATCATCATCCAAGCCTCTCCAATGAAGTGTGAGTAGTTCACTTCATACCTACGGGTCCATAGTTAGTAGCTAGATGGCTTCTTCTCTCTTTTTGTATCTCAATACAATGTTCTCCCCCTCTCTCGTGGAGATCTATTCGATGTAATCTTCTTTTTGCGGTTTGTTTGTTGAGATCGATGAATTGTAGGTTTATGATCAAGTCTATCTATGAATAATATTTGAATCTTCTCTGAATTCTTTTATGTATGATTGGTTATCTTTGCAAGTCTCTTCGAATTATCAGTTTGGTTTGGCCTACTAGACTGGTTGTTCTTGCCATGGGAGAAGTGCTTAGCTTTGGGTTCGATCTTGCGGTGTCCTTTCCTAGTGACAGAAGGGGCATCAAGGAACGCATTGTATTGTTGCCATCGAGGATAACAAGATGGGGGTTTTATCATATTTTATGAAACTATCCCTCTATATCATGTCATCTTGCTTAAGGCGTTACTCTGTTTTTAACTTAATACTCTAGATGCATGCTGGATAGCGGTCGATGAGTGGAGTAATAGTAGTAGATGCAGGCAGGAGTCGGACTACTTGTCTCGGACGTGATGCCTATATACATGATAATACCTAGATATTCTCATAACTATGCTCAATTCTGTCAATTGCTCAACAGTAATTTGTTCACCCACCGTAGAATACTTATGCTCTTGAGAGAAGCCACTAGTGAAACCTATGGCCCTCGGGTCTCTTTCTCATCATATTAATCTCCATCACTTTATTATTGCTTTGCTTTTACTTTGCTTTTACTTTTTTACTTTGCATCTCTATACCAAAAATACCAAAAATATTATTTATCATCTCTATCAGATCTCACTGTCGTAAGTGACTGTGAAGGGATTGACAACCCCTAAGCGTGTTGGTTGCGTTGAGCTATTGTTTTTGTGTAGGTACGAGGGACTCGCGCGTAGCCTCCTACTGGATTGATACCTTGGTTCTCAAAAACTGAGGGAAATACTTACGCTACTTTGATGCATCATCCTCTCCTCTTCGGGGAAATCCAACACAGTGCTCAAGAGGTAGCAGGGGCCTGTTCCAGAGCTCCGCCGGAGGGGGTATCCATCATGGAGGGCTTCTACATCATCACCATAGCCCCTCCGATGAAGTGTGAGTGGTTTACCTCAGACCTACGGGTCCATAGTTATTAGCTAGATGGCTTCTTCTCTCTTTTTCGATCTCAATACAATGTTCTCCCCCTCTCTTGTGGAGATCTATTCGATGTAATCTTCTTTTTGCCGTGTGTTTGTTGAGACCGATGAATTGTGGGTTTATGATCAAGTCTATCTATGAACAATATTTGAATCTTCTCTGAATTCTTTTATGTATGATTGGTTATCTTTACAAGTCTCTTTGAATTATCAGTTTGGTTTGGCCTACTCGATTGATCTTTCTTGCAATGGGAGAAGTGCTTAGCTTTGGGTTCAATCTTGCGGTGTCCTTTCCCAGTGACAGTACGGGCAGGAAGGCATGTATTGTATTGTTGCCATCGAGGATAACAAGATGGGGTTTTCATCATATTGCATGAGTTTATCCCTCTACATCATGTCATCTTGCTTAAGGCGTTACTCTGTTTTTAACTTAATACTCTAGATGCATGCTGGATAGCGGTCGATGAGTGGAGTAGTAGTAGTAGATGCAGGTAGGAGTCGGTCTACTTGTCTTGGATGTGATGCCTATATACATGATCATACCTAGATATTCTCATAACTATGCTCAATTCTGTCAATTGCTCAATGGTAATTCGTTCACCCACCATAAAATACTTATGCTCTTGAGAGAAGCCACTAGTGAAACCTATGGCCCCCGGGTCTATCTTCATCATACTAATCTTCCAATACTTAGTTATTTACTTTGCTTTTTTACTTTGCTTTTATTTTACTTTGCATCTTTATCATAAAAATACCAAAAATATTATCTTATCATATCTATCAGATCTCACTCTCGTAAGTGGCCATGTAGGGATTGACAACCCCTTATCGCGTTGGTTGCGATGATTTATTTGTTTTGTGCAGGTACGAGGTGTTGCAAATAAGCTCTAGAGGCAATAATAAAATGGTTATTGTTATATTTCCTTGTTCATGATAATTGTCTATTCTTCATGCTATAATTGTGTTATCCGGAAATCGTAATACATGTGTGAATACATAGACCACAACATGTCCCTAGTGAGCCTCTAGTTGACTAGCTCGTTGATCAATAGATGGTTACGGTTTCCTGACCATGGACATTGGATGTCACTGATAACGGGATCACATCATTAGGAGAATGATGTGATGGACAAGACCCAATCCTAAGCATAGCACAAGATCATGTAGTTCGTCTGCTAGAGCTTTTCTAAGTGTCAAGTATCATTTCCTTAGACCATGAGATTGTGCAACTCCCGGATACCGTAGGAGTGCTTTGGGTGTACCAAACGTCACAACGTAACTGGGTGGCTATAAAGGTGCACTACAGGTATCTCCGAAAGTGTTTGTTGGGTTGGCATGAATCGAGACTAGGATTTGTCACTCCGTATGACGGAGAGGTATCTCTGGGCCCACTCGGTAATGCATCATCATAATGAGCTCAGTGTGACTAAGTAGTTGGTCACGGGATCATGCATTACGGAGCGAGTAAAGTGACTTGCCAGTAACGAGATTGAATGAGGTATTGGGATACCGACGATTGAATCTCGGGCAAGTAACGTACCGATTGACAAAGGGAATTGTATACGGGATTGCTTGAATCCTCGACATCGTGGTTCATCCGATGAGATCATCGTGGAACATGTGGGAGCCAACATGGGTATCTAGATCCCGCTGTTGGTTATTGGCCGGAGAGTTGTCTCGGTCATGTCTGCATGGTTCCCGAACCCGTAGGGTCTTCACACTTAAGGTTCGATGATGCTAGGGTTATTAGGAAGACTTGTATGTGATTAACCGAATGTTGTTCGGAGTCCCGGATGAGATCCCGGACGTCACGAGGAGTTCCAGAATGGTCCAGAGGTGAAGATTTATATGTAGGAAGTTGTCATACGGTCACCGGAAAGGTTCGGGGGCATATCGGTATTGTACCTGGGCCACCGGAGGGGTTCCGGGGGTCCACCGGGAGGGGTCACCTCTCTCGGAGGGCCTAATGGGCTGTAGAAGAAACAGAACGAACCCTACATGGGCTGGGTGCATCCCCCCTTGGGCCCATGCGCCTAGGGTTGGGGGAAACCCTAAAGGGGGCGCCCCCCTTGCTTGGGGGGCAAGCCCCCTCCCCTTGGCCGCCGCCCCCTCTAGATCTCATCTAGAGGGGGCCGGGCCCCTTCCTTCTTCCCCTATAAATAGAGGGTCAAGGGGAGGGCTGCACACAACATCCAAGGCGCAGCCCCTCCCCTCCCCAACACCTCTCCTCCTCTGCAAGAGCTTGGCGAAGCCCTGCCGGAGTACTGCTGCTCCACCACCACCATGTCGTCGTGCTGCTGTTGGAGCCCTCTTCCTCAACCTCTCCCTCCTCCTTGCTGGATCAAGGCGCGGGAGACGTCCTCGCTCCATACGTGTGTTGAACGCGGAGGTGCCGTCCATTCGGCGCTAGGATCTTCGGTGATTTGGATCACGACGAGTACGACTCCATCAACCCCGTTCTCTTGAACGCTTCCGCTCGCGATCTACAAGGGTATGTAGATGCACTCCTCTCCCTCTCGTTGCTAGATGACTCCATAGATTGATCTTGGTGATGCGTAGAAAATTTGAAATTTCTGCTACGATCCCCAACAGTGGCATCATGAGCTAGGTCTATGCGTAGTTTCTATGCACGAGTAGAACACAAGTTGTTGTGGGCGTCGATTTTGTCAATTTACTTGCCGTTACTAGTCTTATCTTGATTCGGCGGCATTGTGGGATGAAGCGGCCCGGACCGACCTTACATGTACGCTTACGTGAGACTGGTTCCACCGACTGACATGCACAAGTTGCATAAGGTGGCTAGCGGGTGTCTGTCTCTCCCACTTTAGTCGGACCGGATTCGATGAAAAGGTTCCTTATGAAGGGTAAATGGAAATTGGTATATCACGTTGTGGTTTTGGCGTAGGTAAGAAACGTTCTTGCTAGAAACCTATAGCAGCCACGTAAAAACTTGCAACAACAATTAGAGGATGTCTAACTTGTTTTTGCAGCATATGCCGTGTGATGTGATATGGCCAAAAGGATGTGATGAATGATATATGTGATGTATGAGATTGATCATGTTCTTGTAATAGGAATCACGACTTGCATATCGATGAGTATGACAACCGGCAGGAGCCATAGGAGTTGTCTTAATTTATTTATGACCTGCGTGTCAACTTATACATCATGTAATTACTTTACTTTATCGCTAACCGTTAACCATAGTAGTAGAAGTAATATTTGACGAGACAACTTCATGAAGACACGATGATGGAGATCATGATGATGGATATCATGGTGTCATGCCGGTGACGACGATGATCATGGCGCCCCGAAGATGGAGATCAAAAGGAGCAAAATTATATTGGCCATATCATGTCACTATTTGATTGCATGTGATGTTTATCATGTTTTACATCTTATTTGCTTAGAACGATGATAGCATAAATAAGATGATCCCTCGCAATAATTTCAAGAAAGTGTTCTCCCTAACTGTGCATCGTTGCTAAGGTCCGTTGTTCTGAAGCACCACGTGATGATCGGGTGTGATAGGTTCTAACGTTCACATACAACGGGTGTAAGCCAGATTTACACACGCAAAACACTTAGGTTGACTTGACGAGCCTAGCATGTACAGACATGGCCTCGGAACACGGAAGACCGAAAGGTCGAACATGAGTCGTATAGAAGATACGATCAACATGAAGATGTTCACCGGTGATGACTAGTCCGTATCACGTGATGATCGGACACGGCCTAGTTGAATCGGATCATGTATCATATAGATGACTAGAGGGATGTCTATCTGAGTGGGAGTTCATTAAATAATTTGATTAGATGAACTTTATTATCATGAAATTAGTCTAAAATCTTTACAATATGTCTTGTAGATCAAATGGCCCACGCTAATGTTTTCCTCAACTTCAACGTGTTCCTAGAGAAAACCAAGCTGAAAGACGATGGTAGCAACTATACGGACTGGGTCCGGAACTTGAGGATCATCCTCATAGCTGCCAAGAAAGCATATGTCCTTGAAGCACCGCTAGGTGAAGCACCACCCCCAGCAAACCAAGACGTTATGAACGCTTGGTAGTCCTGTGTTGATGATTACTCCCTGGTTCAGTGTGGCATGCTTTACAGCTTAGAACCGGGGCTCCAGAAGCGTTTTGAGCAACACGGAGCATATGAGATGTTCCAAGAGCTGAAAATGGTTTTCCAAGCTCATGCCCAGGTCGATAGATATGAAGTCTCTAACAAGTTCTATAGTTGTAAGATGGAGGAGAATAGTTCCGTCAGCGAGCACATACTGAAAATGTCTAGATTGCAGAACCGCTTATCTCAGCTGGGAGTTAATCTCCCGGATGATGCGGTCGTTGACAGAATCCTTCAGTCGCTCCCACCTAGCTACAAGAGCTTTATGATGAACTTCAATATGCAGGGGATGGAAAAGACCATTCCTAAGGTATATTCAATGCTGAAATCAGCGGAGGTGGAAATCAAAAAGGAACATCAAGTGTTGATGATGAATAAAACCACGAAGTTCAAGAAAGGCAAGGGTAAAAAGAACTTCAAGAAGGGTGGCAAGGGAGTTGCCGCGCCCGGTAAGCAAGCTGCCAGGAAGAAGCCAAAGAATGGACCCAAGCCCGAGACTGAGTGTTTTTATTGCAAGGGAAGTGGTCACTGGAAGCGGAACTGCCCCAAGTACTTAGCGGATAAGAAGGCCGGCAACACCAAAGGTATATGTGATATACATGTTATTGATGTGTACCTTACCAGTACTCGTAGTAGCTCCTGGGTATTTGATACTGGTGCGGTTGCTCATATTTGTAACTCAAAACAGGAGCTGTGGAATAAGCGGAGACTGGCGAAGGACGAGGTGACGATGCGCGTCGGGAATGGTTCCGAGGTCGATGTGATCGCCGTCGGCACGCTACCTCTACATTTACCTATGGGATTAGTTTTAAACCTCAATAATTGTTATTTAGTGCCAGCTTTGAGCATGAACATTGTACCAGGATCTCGTTTAATACGAGATGGCTACTCATTTAAATCCAAGAATAATGGTTGTTCTATTTGTATGAGAGATATGTTTTATGGTCATGCCCCGCTGGTCAATGGTTTATTCTTATTTAATCTCGAACATGATGTTACACATATTCATAGTGTGAATACCAAAAGATGTAAGGTTGATAATGATAGTCCCACATACTTGTGGCACTGCCGCCTTGGTCACATTGGTGTCAAATGCATGAAGAAACTCCATGCAGATGGACTTTTGGAGTCTCTTGATTATGAATCATTTGACACGTGCGAACCATGCCTCATGGACAAAATGACCAAGACTCCGTTCTCCGGAACAATGGAGCGAGCAACCAACTTATTGGAAATCATACATACTGATGTGTGCGGTCCAATGAGTGTTGAGGCTCGCGGTGGCTATCGTTGTGTTCTCACCCTCACTGATGACTTGAGTAGATATGGGTATGTCTACTTAATGAAACACAAGTCTGAGACCTTTGAAAAGTTCAAGGAATTTCAGAGTGAGGTTGAAAATCAACGTGACAAGAAAATCAAGTTCTTACGATCAGATCGTGGAGGAGAATATTTGAGTCACGAATTTGGCACGCACTTAAGGAAATGTGGAATAGTTTCACAACTCACGCCGCCTAGAACACCTCAGCGTAATGGTGTGTCCGAACGTCGTAATCGCACTCTATTGGATATGGTGCGATCTATGATGTCTCTTACCGATCTACCGCTGTCATTTTGGGGCTATGCTTTAGAGACTGCCGCATTCACTTTAAATAGGGCTCCATCGAAATCCGTTGAGACGACACCGTATGATGGTTTGGGAAGAAACCTAAGATGTCGTTTCTAAAAGTTTGGGGATGTGATGCTTATGTGAAGAAACTTCAACCTGAAAAGCTCGAACCCAAATCAAAAAAATGCGTCTTCATAGGATACCCTAAAGAAACTATTGGGTATACCTTCTTCCTCAGATCCGAAGGCAAGATCTTTGTTGCCAAGAATGGATCCTTTCTAGAGAAAGAGTTTCTCTCAAAAGAAGTAAGTGGGAGGAAAGTAGAACTCGATGAAGTATTGCCTCTTGAACCGGAGAGTGGCGCAGCTCAGGAAAATGTTCCTGAGGTGCCTGCACCGACTAGAGAGGAAGTTAATGATGATGATCATGAAACATCAGATCAAGTTGCTACTGAACTTCGTAGGTCCACAAGGACACGTTCCTCACTAGAGTGGTACGGAAACCCTGTCCTGGAAATGATGCTGTTGGACAATGGTGAACCTTCGAACTATGAAGAAGCGATGGCGGGCCCAGATTCTGACAAATGGCTGGAAGCCATGAAATTCGAAATAGGATCCATGTATGAAAACAAGGTATGGACTTTGACTGACTTGCCTGTTGATCGGCGAGCCATAGAAAATAAATGGATCTTTAAGAAGAAGACAGACGCGGATGGTAATGTGACCATCTATAAGGCTCGGCTTGTCACTAAGGGTTATCGACAAGTTCAAGGGGTTGACTATGATGAGACTTTCTCACCCGTAGCGAAGCTGAAGTCCGTTCGAATCATGTTAGCAATTGCCGCATTCTATGATTATGAGATATGGCAAATGGACGTCAAAACGGCATTCCTTAATGGCTTCCTTGAGGAAGAATTGTATATGATGCAGCCGGAAGGTTTTGTCGATCCTAAGAATGCTGACAAGGTGTGCAAGCTCCAACGCTCAATCTATGGGCTGGTGCAAGCATCTCGGAGTTGGAACATTCGATATGATGAGATGATCAAAGCGTTTGGGTTTACGCAGACTTGTGGAGAAGCCTGTGTTTACAAGAAAGTGAGTGGGAGTTCTGTAGCATTTCTCATATTATATGTGGATGACATACTATTGATGGGAAATGATATAGAATTCTTGGAAAGCATAAAGGCCTACTTGAACAAGTGTTTTTCAATGAAGGATCTTGGAGAAGCTGCTTATATATTAGGCATCAAGATCTATAGAGATAGATCGAGACGCCTCATTGGTCTTTCACAGAGTACGTACCTTGACAAGATATTGAAGAAGTTTAATATGGATCAGTCCAAGAAGGGGTTCTTTCCTATGTTGCAAGGTACGAGATTGAGCACGGCTCAATGCCCGACCACGGCAGAAGATAGAGAAAATATGAGTGTCGTCCCCTATGCCTCAGCCATAGGGTCTATTATGTATGCCATGCTGTGTACCAGACCTGATGTAAACCTTGCTGTAAGTTTGGTAGGAAGGTACCCAAGTAATCCCGGCATGGAACACTGGACAGCGGTCAAGAATATCCTGAAGTACCTGAAAAGGACTAAGGATATGTTTCTCGTTTATGGAGGTGACGAAGAGCTCGTCATAAAGGGTTACGTCGATGCTAGCTTCGACACAGATCTGGATGACTCTAAGTCACAAACCGGATACGTGTATATCTTGAATGGCGGGGCAGTCAGCTGGTGCAGTTGCAAGCAAAGCGTCGTGGCAGGATCTACATGTGAAGCGGAGTACATGGCAGCCTCGGAGGCAGCACAAGAAGCAATCTGGGTGAAGGAGTCCGTTACCGACCTAGGAGTTATTCCCAATGCGTCGGGCCCAATGACTCTCTTCTGTGACAACACTGGAGCTATTGCCCTTGCCAAGGAGCCCAGGTTTCACAGGAAGACCAGGCATATCAAGCGTCGCTTCAACTCCATTCGTGAAAATGTTCAAAATGGAGACATAGATATTTGTAAAGTGCATACGGATCTGAATGTCGCAGATCCGTTGACTAAACCTCTCCCTCGAGCAAAACATGATCAACTCCAGAACTCTATGGGTGTTCGATTCATCACAATGTAACTAGATTATTGACTCTAGTGCAAGTGGGAGACTGTTGGAAATATGCCCTAGAGGCAATAATAAAATGGTTATTATTATATTTCCTTGTTCATGATAATTGTCTATTGTTCATGCTATAATTGTGTTATCCGGAAATCGTAATACATGTGTGAATACATAGACCACAACATGTCCCTAGTGAGCCTCTAGTTGACTAGCTCGTTGATCAATAGATGGTTACGGTTTCCTGACCATGGACATTGGATGTCATTGATAATGGGATCACATCATTAGGAGAATGATGTGATGGACAAGACCCAATCCTAAGCATAGCACAAGATCGTGTAGTTCGTCTGCTAGAGCTTTTCTAAGTGTCAAGTATCATTTCCTTAGACCATTAGATTGTTCAACTCCTGGATACCGTAGGAGTGCTTTGGGTGTACCAAACGTCACAACGTAACTGGGTGTCTATAAAGGTGCACTACAAGTATCTCCGAAAGTGTCTGTTGGGTTGGCATGAATCGAGACTGTGATTTGTCACTCCGTATGACGGAGAGGTATCTCTGGGCCCACTCGGTAATGCATCATCATAATGAGCTCAGTGTGACTAAGTAGTTGGTCACGGGATCATGCATTACGGAATGAGTAAAGTGACTTGCCGATAACGAGATTGAACGAGGTATTGGGATACCGACGATCGAATCTTGGGCAAGTAACATACCGATTGACAAAGGGAATTGTATACGGGATTTCTTGAATCCTCGACATCGTGGTTCATCCGATGAGATCATCGTGGAACATGTGGGAGCCAACATGGGTATCCAGATCCCGCTGTTGGTTATTGGCCGGAGAGTTGTCTCGGTCACGTCTGCATGGTTCCCGAACCCGTAGGGTCTACACACTTAAGGTTCGATGACGCTAGGGTTATTAGGAAGACTTGTATGTGATTAACCGAATGTTGTTCGGAGTCCCAGATGCAATCCCGGACGTCACGAGGATTTCCGGAATGGTCCGGAGGTGAAGATTTATGTTTAGGAAGTTGTCATACGGTCACCGGAAAGGTTCGGGGGCATATCGGTATTGTACCGGGGCCACCGGAGGAGTTCCGGGGGTCCACCGGGAGGGGCCACCTCTCTCGGAGGGCCTAATGGGCTGTAGAGGAAAGGGAACCAGCCCTACATGGGCTGGGCGCATCCCCCCTTGGGCCCATGCGCCTAGGGTTGGGGGGAAACCCTAAAGGGGGCGCCCCCCTTGCTTGGGGGGCAAGCCCCCTCCCCTTGCCCCCCCTCTAGATCTCATCTAGAGGGTGCCGGCCCCCTTCCTCCTTCCCCTATAAATAGAGGGGCAAGGGGAGGGCTGCACACAACATCCAAAGCGCAGCCCCTCTGATACGTCCATTTTGCATCATGCTTTTATATCGATATTTATTGCCTTATGGGCTGTTATTTCACTTTATGTCACTATACTTATGGCTATTCTCTCTTATTTTACAATGTTTACATAAGGGGTAGAATGCTGGCAGCTGGAATTCTGGGCTAGAAAAGGAGCAAATATTAGAGACCTATTCTGCGCAACTCCAAAAGTCCTGAAACTCCACGGAATGTCTTAAAATAAATAAAGAAAAATCCTCGCCAAAGATGAAGGCCAGGGGGCCCACACCCTGCTCACGAGGGTGCCCCCTTGGGCGCGCCCCCTACCTCGTGGGCTCCTTGGTGGCTCTCCGATGTCCATCTTCTCCTATATTAAGTCTTTCGATGAGAAAAAAATAAGAAGAAACTTTTCGGGACGAGACTCCGCCGCCACGAGGCGGAACCTTGGCGGATCCAATCTAGAGCTCCGGCAGAGCTGTTCTACCGAGGAAATTTCCCTCCGGGAGGGGGAAATCATTACCATCGTCATCACCAATGCTCCTCTCATCGGGAGAGGGCAATCTCCACCAACATCTTCACCAGCACCATCTCATCTCCAAACCCTAGTTCATCTCTTGTATCGAATTCTTGTCTCAAAGTCCGGGATTGGTGCTAGTATGTTGCTAGTAGTGTTGATTACTCCTTGTAGTTGATGCTAGTTGGTTTATTTGGTGGAAGATCATATGTTCAGATCCTATATGCATATTATTACCCCTTTGATTATGAACATGAATATGCTTTGTGAGTAATTACGTTAGTTCCTGAGGACAAGGGAGAAGTCTTGCTATTAGTAGTCATGTGATTTTGGTATGCGTTTGGTATTTTGATAGGATGTATGTTGTCTAGCCTCTAGTGGTGTTATGTGAACGTCGACTACATAACACTTCACCATTATTTGGGCCTATAGGAAGGCATTGGGAAGTAATAAGTAGATGATGGGTTGCTAGAGTGACAGCAGCTTAACCCTAGTTTATGCGTTGCTTTGTAAGGGGCTGATTTGGATCCATATGTTTCATGCTATGGTTAGGTTTACCTTAATACTTTTGTTGTAGTTGCGGATGCTTGCAATAGAGGTTAATCATAAGTGGGATGCTTGTTCAAGTAAGAACAGCACCCAAGCGCCGGTCCACCCACATATCAAATTATCAAAGTATCGAACGCGGATCATATGAACGTGATGAAAACTAGCTTGACGATATTCCCATGTGTCATCGGGAGCGCTTTTCCTTATATAAGAGTTTGTTCCGGCTTGTGCTTTGCTACAAAAAGGATTGGGCCACCTTGCTGCACTTTATTTACTTTTGTTACTTGTTTCTCGTTACAATTTATCTTATCACAAAACTATCTGTTACCACTTATTTTAGTACTTGCAGAGAATACCTTGCTGAAAACCGCTTATCATTTCCTTCTGCTCCTCGTTGGGTTCGACACTCTTACTTATCGAAAGGACTACGATAGATCCCCTATACTTGTGGGTCATCAAGACTCTTTTCTGGCGTCGTTGCCGGGGAGTGTAGTGCCTTTGGTAGGTGGAATTTGGTAGGGAAAAATTTATATAGTGTGCTGAAATTTACTGTCACTTGTTACTATGGAAAGTAATTCTCTGAGGAGATTGTTCGGGGTATCTTCACCCCGTCCAGTAGAGCAAAGAGTTGCTCCTCAACCTACTGAACCTATTGAAAATGAAACTCCTTTTGAATTTCCTTCGGGTATGATGGAAAGATTGCTAGCTAACCCTTTTACAGGAGATGGAACAAAGCATCCTGATGAGCACTTAATATATGTGGATGAAGTTTATGGATTATTTAAGCTTGCAGGTGTGCCCGATGATGTTTCTAAGAACAAGGTCTTCCCTTTATCTTTGAATGGAGACGCATTGATATGGTATAGGCTATGTGATGATATGAGATCATGGAACTATAAAAGATTGAAATTGGAATTTCATCAAAAGTATTACCCTCTGCATCTTGTTCATCGTGATCGCAATTATATATATAATTTCTAGCCTCGCGAAGGAGAAAGCATTTCTCAATCTTGGGGGAGGCTTAAATCAATGTTATATTCATGCCCCAATCATGAGCTCTCAAGAGAAATGATTATTCAAAATTTATATGCTCGGCTTTCTGATAACAATCGCACCATGCTCGATACTTCTTGTGTTGGCTCTTTTATGATGAAGACTACTGAATTCAGATGGAATTTATTGGATAGAATTAAACGCAACTCTGAAGATTGGGACCTCAACGAAGGTAAGGAGTTAGGTATGACACCTAAGTTTGATTGTGTTAAATCTTTTATGGACACCGATATTTTCCAAAAGTTTAGCACTAAATATGGACTTGACTCTGAGATAGTAGCTTCTTTCTGTGAATCTTTTGCTACTTATGTTGATCTCCCTAAGGATAAGTGGTTTAAATATCATCCTCCCATAGAAGTAAAAGTAGCTGCACCTATTAAAGTTGAAGAAAAGACTGTCACTTATAATGATCCTATTGTTCCTACTTATTATGTTGAGAAACCACATTTCCCTGTTAGAGTAGAGGATCATGCTAAAGCTTCAACTGTTGTTCGTAAAAGCAATATTAGAACTTATACACCTCCTGAGCAAGTTAAAGTAGAACCTAATGTTGCTATTGTTAAAGATCTCTTGTCTGATAATATTGATGGGCATGTTATTCAGTTCGAAGGTGAAACTGCTAGAATTGCTAAACCTTGTGCTAAAGATAAACATAGACCTGTGGTAGGCGTGCCTATTATTTCTGTTAAAATAGGAGATCATTGTTATCATGGCTTATGTGATATGGGTGCCAGTGCTAGTGTTATACCTCATGACTTATACAAAGAAATTATGCATGATATTGCACCTGCAGAGATAGAAGATATCGATGTCACAATTAAGCTTGCCAATAGAGATACTATTTCACCAATTGGAATTGTTAGAGATGTTGAAGTCTTGTGTGGGAAAACTAAATATCCTGCTGATTTTCTTGTTCTTGGTTCCCCACAAGATAGCTTTTGTCCCATTATATTTGGTAGACCCTTCTTGAACACTGTTAATGCTAAGATAGACTGCGAAAAGGATGTTGTTACTATTGGATTAGGCGATATGTCTCATGAGTTTATTTTTTCTAAATTTATTAAACAACATCGTGAGGAAGAATTACCTAGTAAGGATGAAATTATTGGTCTTGCTTCTATTGCCGTACCTCCTAGTGATCCTTTAGAACACTATTTGCTAGACCATGAAAATAATATGTTCATGAATGAAAGAAGGGAAATAGATGAAGTATTCTTTAAACAGGAACCTATTCTGCAACACAATTTGCCTGTTGAAATTTTAGGGGATCCTCCTCCACCCAAGGGTGATCCCGTGTTTGAGCTTAAATCGTTACCTGATAATCTTAAATATGCTTATCTTGATGAAAAGAAGATACATCCTGTTATTATTAGTGCTAACCTTACAGAGCATGAAGAAGAAAGATTATTGAAAACTCTGAAGAAGCATCGTGCTGCTATTGGATATACTCTTGATGATCTTAAGGGCATTAGTCCCACTCTATGTCAACATAAAATAAATTTGGAAGCAGATGCCAAACCAGTTCGTGATCCTCAATGACGTCTGAATCCTAAAATGAAAGAAGTGGTAAGAAAAGAAATACTCAAGCTTCTGGAGGCAGGTATAATTTATCCCATTGCTGATAGTCAGTGGGTACGTCCTGTCCATTGTGTCCCTAAGAAGGGAGGTACTACTGTTGTTCCTAATGATAAAGATGAATTGATTCCACAAAGAATTATCACAGGTTATAGGATGGTAATTGATTTCCGCAAATTAAATATAGCTACTAAGAAAGATCATTACCCCTTACCTTTTATTGATCAAATGCTAGAAAGATTATGCAAACATACACACTATTGCTTTCTAGATGGTTATTCCGGTTTCTCTCAAATACCTATGTCGGCTAAAGATCAATCAAAGACTACTTTTACATGCCCTTTTGGTACTTTTGCTTATAGACATATGCCTTTTGGTTTATGTAATGCACCTGCTACCTTTCAAAGATGCATGATGGCTATATTCTCTGACTTTTGTGAGAAGATTTGTGAGGTTTTCATGGATGACTTTTCCGTCTATGGTTCCTCTTTTGATGATTGCTTGAGCAATCTTGATCGAGTTTTGCAGAGATGTGAAGAAACTAATCTTGTCTTGCATTGGGAAAAGTGCCACTTCATGGTTAATGAAGGTATTGTCTTGGGGCATAAATTTATGAAAGAGGTATTGAAGTTGATAAAGCCAAGGTTGATGCTATTGAAAAGATGCCATGTCCCAAGGACATCAAAGGTATAAGAAGTTTCCTTGGTCACGCCAGGTTTTATAGTAGGTTTATTAAGGACTTCTCAAAAATCTCTCGGCCTCTGACTAATTTATTGCAAAAATATATACCATTTGTCTTTGATGATGATTGTGTAGAAGCATTTGAAATACTTAAGAAAGCATTAGTCTCTGCACCTGTTGTTCAGCCACCTGATTGGAATTTACCCTTTGAAATTATGTGTGATGCTAGTGATTATGCTGTAGGTACTGTTCTAGGGCAAAGAGTTGATAAGAAATTAAATGTTATTCATTGTGCTAGTAAGACTCTGGACAATGCTCAAAGAAACTATGCTACTACTGAAAAAGAGCTTTTAGCAGTTGTATTTGCTTGTGATAAGTTCAGACCTTATATTGTTGATTCTAAAGTAACTATTCATACTGATCATGCTGCTATTAAATACCTTATGGAAAAGAAAGATTCTAAACCTAGACTTATTAGATGGGTTCTCTTGCTACAAGAATTTTATTTGCATATTGTTGATAGAAAGGGAGCTGAGAACCCCGTTGCGGACAACTTGTCTAGGTTAGAGAATGTTCTTGATGACCCACCACCTATTAATGATAACTTTCCTGATGAACAATTAAATGTTATAAGTACTTCTCGTAGTACTCCATGGTATGCTAATTATGCTAATTATATCGTTGCTAAGTTTATACCACCTAGCTTCACATACCAGCAAAAGAAGAAGTTTTTCTATGACTTGAGACATTAATTTTGGGATGACCCACATCTTTATAAAGAAGGAGTAAATGGTGTTATTAGACATTGTGCACCTGAGCATGAACATGAACAGATCCTACGCAAGTGTCATTCCGAGACTTATGGAGGACACCACGCTGGAGATAGAACTGCACATAAGGTATTGCAATCTGGTTTTTATTGGTCTACTCTCTTCAAGGATGCCCGTAAGTTTGTCTTGTCTTGTGATGAATGTCAAATAATTGGTAATATTAGTAGACGTCAAGAAATGCCTATGAATTATTCACTTGTTATTGAACCATTTGATGTTTGGGGCTTTGATTATATGGGACCTTTTCCTGCCTCTAATGGATACACACATATTTTAGTTGTTGTTGATTACGTTACTAAGTGGGTAGAAGCTATTCCAACTAGTAGTGCTGATCATAACACTTCTATTAAAATGCTTAAAGAAGTTATTTTTCCGAGGTTTGGAGTCCCTAGATATTTAATGACTGATGGTGGTTCACACTTTATTCATGGTGCCTTCCGTAAAATGCTTGCTAAATATGATGTTAATCATAGAATTGCATCTCCTTATCGCCCACAGTCTAGTGGTCAAGGAGAATTGAGTAATAGAGAACTGAAATTAATTTTGCAAAAGACTGTTAATAGGTCTAGAAAGAATTGGTCTAAGAAACTTGATGATGCATTATGGGCTTATAGAACTGCATATAAAATCCTATGGGTATGCCTCCGTATAAAATGGTTTATGGAAAAGCATGTCACTTACCTCTCGAACTAGAACATAAGGCATATTGGGCTATTAAAGAACTCAACTATGATTTTAAACTTGCCGGTGAGAAGAGGTTATTTGATATTAGCTCACTTGATGAATGGAGAACCCAGGCTTATGAAAATGCCAAGTTGTTTAAAGAAAAAGTTAAAAGATGGCATGACAAAAGGATACAAAAGCGTGAGTTTAATGTAGGTGATTATGTATTGCTATACAACTCTCGTTTAAGATTTTTTGCAGGAAAACTTCTCTCTAAATGGGAAGGCCCCTATGTTATCGAGGAGGTCTATCGCTCCGGAGCCATAAAGATCAACAACTTTGAAGGCACAAATCCGAAGGTGGTAAACGGTCAAAGAATTAAACATTATATCTCAGGTAATCCCATAAATGTTGAAACCAATATTATCGAAACCGTAACCCCGGAGGAATACATACGGGACACTTTCCAGAACGTTTCAGACTCCAAAAAGAAATTGGTATGTGGTACGGTAAGTAAACCGACTCCAAAATAATTTTTAAGGCAATATTTCTCCGTTTTGGAATATTTAGAAAAATAGAAAAATAAGTAGCAGTCCGGGAACGACACGAGGGCCTCACGAGGGTGGTGGGCGTGCCCTCCCCCTCTGGGCGCGCCCCCCTACCTCGTGAGCACCTCGTATGCCTTCCGGACTCCGTTTTCTTGGACGATACATATTTTGGTCGGTAAAAATTCATTATATATCCTCCCGAAGGTTTTGACTCCCGTATCACGCAAATATCCTCTGTTTTCATTTTGAGCTGTCCCGTTGCAGATTAAATCAACATGTCTTCCCAGGATTCGGAAGGAGAAAGCTATGTGGATGATTACTTAGCAAATCCCAAGGTCTATGGAGATGTGGAACACGATGGTTGGACCATGGAGGAAGAGGAGGACTATGAACCCAAGGGGAAGGAGGAGACGAGCTCAGATGAAGGTGAAGCACCATTACCTCAACCTGGGGACATGCACGTGGAGTTCAAAAAGTCAAGTCTCCCTGATAGGGTAAAGAAACCCAAGTTCGAGTTTATCCCTTTTCGTCTCTTGCAGGAAAATAAGCAGGACCTACGCAAAAAGATATTAACCCTGGAGTGGGAGATTGATGATCTGAGGGATCAAAATGCCGTCCTCAAGCGCAAATTAAGGGAGAAGTCTAAGCCATCAACTAAGCCAACATCACCACCACCTTCTTCGCTGACAAAGGAAATATAATCACATGGGTATGGGCACTCCCCTTGGCAACTGCCAAGCTTGTCGGAGGTGCCCCGGTATCGTATCACAATCACAACTCCTATCTTTATCGTTTTTCTTAGTTCGATCATATTAGAAGTATTTTGACCTAGTAGAATAAAGTTTATGGCATGATCTAGTTTTGAGTTTGCTTTATGATCTCTTTGTAATCGAGCCCGTGAGCTATATATAATAAAGATTAGTGTTGAGTCAAGGGCTTGATAATTTTTCCATGATCTTGGGTGAATAAAAGAAAGAGAAAAAGAATAAATAGAAACAAAAAGTTCATATTGATCTTATCGAGAGTAATGACTTCACATAGAAAGAGTATGATGATTAAAAGTTGTTGGGAGTTGGCAGACATAGCTTTGGTCATTATTGCAATTAATAGGAAGTAATAAGGAAAGAGAGGTTTTCACATATAGATATATTATCATTGACATCTTTTATGATTGAGAGCACTCATTAAAATATGACATGCTAAAGAGTTGATGTTGGACAAGGAAGACAACGTAATGAGTTATGTCTTTCTTATATCTGAGATAAAGTATGTTGTCATGGATCCTCTAACTTGTTGAGCTTGCCTTTCCCCCTCATTCTAGCCAAATTCTCAGCACCAAGTAGAAATACTACTTGTGCTTCCAAAATCCTTAAACCAGTTTTGCCATGAGAGTCCACCATATCTACCTATGGATTGAGTAAGATCCTTCAAGTAAGTTGTCATCAGTGCAAAGCAATAAAAATTGCTCTAAATATGTATGATTGATTGGTGTGGGACCCTCCCCTCCCCAACACCTCTCCTCCTCCGCAAGAGCTTGGCGAAGCCCTGCCGGAGTACTGCTGCTCCACCACCACCACGCCGTCGTGCTGCTGTTGGAGCCCTCTTCCTCAACCTCTCCCTCCTCCTTGCTGGATCAAGGCGCGGAAGACGTCCTCGCTTCGTACGTGTGTTGAACGCGGAGGTGCCGTTCATTCGGCGCTAGGATCTTCGGTGATTTGGATCACGACGAGTACGACTCCATTAAACCCGTTCTCTTGAACGCTTCTGCTCGCGATCTATAAGGGTATGTAGATGCACTCCTCTCCCTCTCGTTGCTAGATGACTCCATAGATTGATCTTGGTGATGCATAGAAAATTTTAAATTTCTGCTACGATCCCCAACACGAGGGACTCGCGCGTAGCCTCCTACTGGATTGATACCTTGGTTCTCAAAAATTGAGGGAAACACTTCGCTACTTTGCTGCATCATCCCTTCCTCTTTGGGGAAAAACCAACGCAGTGCTCAAGAGGTAGCACTGACCCCTGCAGCATGAGAGGCGCGTAGCGCACGGCGAGGCGGTGGTTGCCGCCGGCGATGCCGATGGTGGTGGTGTAGTCGGTGAGCCAGTTATCCGGCTTCATAGTGCCGTTGTACTTGGGGGTGTCGCGGGGGAGCGTGAACCCTTTGGTGAAAGGCTCGCCCCGAATGCGTGGTCCAAAGCACGCCGGTCCGACGGGGCCGGTCTCCTCCAGTTCCTGGGAGAGGGCGAGTCGGTCGAGGCGGTGACGGGCGTCGGTGTTGTCGATGTCGCGTGGGCCCAGCCGGTCGGTGACTGCACCGCCGGGGGGCGGGTCGCCTACAGTCGGACGTCAGGCGGGTTGGAGAAGGGGATCGAGGCGGCGCCGGGCCTCGAAGGCCGGCTCGTCCGCCAAGATGCCAGCGGCCGTCAGGGCGGGGTTGCACCGGGTCCGGGTGCGGCCGGAGTGCGCCTCGCCGGGTGGGGAAGACGTCGTGTGCTGGAAATCGCCGGGTCCAGCGACACGAGCGGAGCTGGATCCGGACGGCTTGGCGAGTTGGTTGAGGCGGTCCTGCTGCGCGTTAGCCGCGGCTAGGAGGTCGTTCACCCTCTTGAGGCGATCCTGCAGCTCTTCGCCCGCAAGCTGATCCCTGCCAGCCGCGGCTGCCTGGGCGGCGCGCATGTTCTTCGTGAGAGTCTCGTAGACGGGAGGGAGGGCGCCGAAAGCGCGCCCAATCGCGCCACCCCGGGCTCACACGTCGGCGACCCGGCTCGGCTCGAGGCGACAGGTGTGAAGCCTTAGGCGGCGTTGCACTCCAGCTGGGCGGAGTCGAGGCGATGCTGCATGGCGGCGGGCGTCTCCGTGAGGTCCAGCGGGCGCTAGCGATCGTTGTTGAGGCGAGTCCGGACCTCGGCGATGTTGGAGGCGTTGATGTCGGTGCCGACGGGAATGCGGAGGCTCTGTATCGTGGCCCGCAGCGGGTTAGGCGAGCCAGCCCTATCTGTCACGGCCTTAGCTTCGGCGGCCTTCCTCGCCGCGCTCGATGAGGAGGAGGCGTCGATGTCAGTGACGAAAACCTCCACGCGGAGGTCCATCGCGCCGGTGGGAGCACCGTTGTTGATGGAGAGCGGGAAGTCGAAAAAGCTAAGTACCTCGCGGGGGTACTCGTCGTCCGTAGGCACGTCGGAGATGCGCATCGTGGCGAAGGAGGCGACGAGCGCGTCGATGACATAGTCCGCCAGCGTGACGGGCTCCTCGGAGTCAGAGAAGATCCCCGTCTGAAGCATGCTCCCGGCCAGGACCTCGAGTCGCCCCACAGTGGGCGCCAACTGCCCTGGTGGGCGTACGGCAGATGCCATGGGATGGCTAAAGAGAGGAGGAGACTCGAGGGTATTGGTGCGCTCTAGAGGCAAGGTCGGCATGAGCGAGCGCGGGACGCAAGACATACCCAGGTTCGGGGCTCTCCAGAGAGATAACACCCCTAGTCCTGCCAAGTGTGGTTTATATGTAATAGTACAGAGTTGCTCCTAGAGTTGTATGGAGGGAGAAGGAGGTATGGCCAAGGCTTAGGCTACTCCTCTCCTTGGGTGTTGCTTTTCTAGGTGTGTGTGATCGATTGTGTGAATGAAGTGGGTTTTGCCCGTATGCATGGGGGCTCCTGGGGAGTTTTATAGGTCAACCCCCCAGGGGTACAAGGGTAATGTTACAAGGCCGTACGGCCGGGTTGTCAGTGTCCAGGAACCCGATGCTGGGACCCGCTGGGTACCAGGGCTCGCTGGGTTCTTCGAGCGCGGGCCCCATGCGCCTAGGGGGCACTGTGTGCCGTCTTGTCGATTGTGAGGGCATGGCCGGGTTGAGTCGGCTACAGTGGCGCTCAGGTCGCCGCTTGTGGGCGTCATTGGTCACGCCGGGACACTGTTGCCACACCAGGCCTAGCCAGTGGGTGGGCGTAGGGCACTGTAGCCACGCCGGCCCTAGTCAGCGAGTAGGTAGAGGGCACTGTTGCCTCGTCCGGCTGACCAGAGGCATGGGCGAGGTACTGTGGCATTGATCATTAGCTGGCAGAGACTCGTCCCATCGTACAGCTGGGATGGGATGGCCGCTGACCCTTGGCCGGGTTTGGAGAACACGCCAAGGGTGGTGCTGGCTTGCTGGAGAAGTCTTGAGCTTGGTTGTTGGGGCCGAGTCGAGGAGCCTGGCCGGGTCGGCCTGCTTGGCTGGATCGAGCGACCTGGCTGAGTCGAGCAACTCGGCCAAGGTCAGGCCAGATTGAGGGGCGATGCTGGCCTCGTTGTTTTTGAAAAGGATCCGGGTTCCGTTGCCTGCCTGGGGTTCATCCCCCCGACGGTGCTTCTGAACAATGTCATCCAAGGTTTCCCTGCGGTCCAAGAAGGCCAGCGTCCTATCGTCCTCCTCTTGCATGTAGTAGTCCTTGTGGATGATTTGCGCATAGACGTGGGTGATTATGTCAATGGTGTCTTGCTGCGCCAGGCACTGCACGGCGAGCGCGACCTCAAGGTGGACATTCTCCGGTGCGAGAGCGGGCAGTCGCAGGGTCACCAGTGCGTCGAAGAGGTTGTCAGCATAGCGGCTGTTGAGGGTGGCAGGCATCACAGAGCCTGGGCGTGTGGGCTGGAGGCATATGTCAAGGTCGTCCGTGAGCTTCTTGACGACGGTGAACTTGTCGAGGAAGCCCACAAGGACCTCATCGAACAAGGAGACAAAGTTGTCATCCAAGCAGCCTGTCGGTGTCAAAACCGGCGGATCTCGGGTAGGGGGTCCCGAACTGTGCGTCTAAGGCAGATGGTAATAGGAGGCAGGGGACATGATGTTTTACCCAGGTTCGGGCCCTCTTGATGGAGGTAAAACCCTACGTCCTGCTTGATTTATTCTTGACAATATGAGTAGTACAAGAGTTGATCTACCACGAGATCGGAGAGGCTAAACCCTAGAAGCTAGCCTATGGTCTGATTGTATGTTGTCCTACGGACTAAAAACCCTTTTCTTTATATAGACACCAGAGGGGGCTAGGGTTACACAAGGTCGGTTACAACAGACGAGATATACATACCCGTATTGCCTAGCTTGCCTTCCACACCAAGGAGAGTCCCATCCAGACACGAGACGAACTCTTCAATCTTGTATCTTCATAGCCCAATAGTCCGGCCAAAGGATATAGTCCGGCTGTCTGGAGACCCCCTAATCCAGGACTGCCTCAGTAGCCCCTAAACCAGACTTCAATAACGATGAGTGCGGCGCGAAGTGTTGTCTTAGGCATTGCAAGGCGGGTTCCTCCTCCGAATACACCACCGAAGAGTTTGAATACAAGGATAGTGTCCGACCCTGCAAAATAAGTTCCACATACCACCATAGAGAGGATAATATTTCCACAAATCTAATCTGCTGACATGTTTTGGCAGCATGACATCACACCATGGCCCGGTAATTATTTGAACCGTTTAACCAACCCCGCACATAACGCGAGGCAGTTTCTTGACACGTCTTGTCAAAGCAGACATCGTGTCCCCTTATTACGGGATTCTCGGGTAACCCAACTATGCCTAGGACTCCTAGATCTTAGGCAAGTCCCAAACGGCCACGAGGAGGACGCTTGATATTCACCCTCTTTATAGAGGGACAAGGCTTTTACTTTTTTTCCCTCCCATTCTCAATCGAACCCTTCCCCCGCCTCGAGTTCTAACACCCAAAGCCCAGGTCAGGTGCTTCGGACCTTCAATCATGTCCGGATCCAGCCTTCAAGGTCGGTGGATGCCTTCCTCCGTCACGGAGGAGGATATCAAGAAGTTGAGGGAGGCCAGATATCTGACCGCTGAAATTTCACATAGGCTGCCCGCCCGAGGGCAGATCGTCCCTACTCCCGAACCCAACGAAAGCGTTGTGTTCATCTCCCACTTCCTCCGAGGGCTAGGCCTCGCTCTGGATCCCTTCGTTAGGGGTCTTATGCTCTATTATGGGCTGGATTTTCACGATCTGGCCCCGGATTCCCTTCTTCACATCTCGTCATTTATTGTCGTTTGTGAGGCCTTCCTCCGCATTACCCCTCACTTCGGCCTATGGCTCAAGACCTTCGATGTGAAGCCGAAGATGGTCGAAGGGCATTACACAGCGTGCGGAGGTGCTCTAATAAGCAAAATTGCTAACGCTCCATGGCCAAAGGGTTCCTTTCCAGAGGTGTCTAGATTGTGGCAACAGGAGTGGTTTTACGTCACAGCTCCCCGAAGTGCCAAGTGGGTGGCTGCCCCCGCCTTTCGCTCGGGCCCTCCACCACAACTGATGTCATGGATTAGCAGGGGGCTGAGCTGGGGTCCAGCCAAGGATGTGCCAATACTGCAGAGCCGTATCCGAGATCTCTTCGAGGGAGATTTCAGTCGGGTTATGGTAATGCAAGTTATGCTGGTTCGTCGGGTCCAGCCTTGCAAACATCGGCCCCTCCGCATGTGGGAATTCAACCCGGAAGGACCGCACACTATTCAGAATTTCCTAGGCATGACACACAAGGAGATGTACAAATTGTTCTTCGGACCCCAAATGGAGTGTCCAGACACTACCGAGGACGTAGGCCTGAGCAGCAACCGCACCGCTGCCCAAGTAAGTAATCCCATGGCCGAACACACTATCCTTCTGTTTATCATGACATCATTCTAAAGAATCACTATTTGACCAGGACTAGATAACAAAGGCGAAGATGATCCGATGTTCGGCCCCCCTTCCTAAAGGCTTGGACAATCCGGTGCTGGAGAAGATGCTCGAGCCAGCACCTTGTCTGGTGCCCTCAAAGGAAGACGAAGGGGGGAGTAAAGAGGGCGAAAGCGGGCCTCCATCGCTACCTATTCCAACCGAGGGAATGAGCGCCTCCATGAGAGAGGATAACCAAGGGGAAGAATCTGACATTCTCTCTCCCCGGGGAAGGAAGAGGGCTACCTCTGAAGATCCGGAAACCAAGGTTTCCAAACGGGAGAAGAAATCTCCGCCAGAGGGTCCTGCCTTGGAGGGTGTTCTTGCCGCACAATGCCCGCGCGGGGATCAGCCCTCTAACGAGCTGTAAGTAATCAAAAGGTACTTAATAGTAAAGACATCCCACCTTAATTTTGAGGAAAATGACCGAACCATTTATCTAGCAGTTCGGATCTTAGCCCTTCTTAGTAGAGCTCGTCTTCAGGGGATCTTGTTCCAGAGATGATGGAGAGTGAAACACCTCCCCCGGACTCCCCAGCTCGAGAGGCGGGCGACCTTGAAGTGTCGTCGCGAAGGGTATCTCCGGATCCGGCAAGGCCAGGAGGTAATCCTATGGCCACCCGAAGTCCCCAGTATCCGGCTCTTGAAGAGAGCAATCAAAAGAGTCTGGCACCATCTGCTAGAGCGAGCGACTATCTCAGAAGAGCACCGTACGTTGATGGGTACGGTGATTGAAAGGATTTCGTCCGCCGAAAGTGGATTGCTTGAAGCCTATATGAGTCTACTGACGGGTTTTGAGGTACGTGAAATGATGTACATTTTTTATAGTACTGCACATTTTTAGGTGTGCCCTGTGTAGATAGTAGCCCCTGAGACCCTAGTTGTCGTCGAAAACGGCGGCAAACAGGGGATCATAGTCCCAGGTAATAACCAGACCGCTTGTATGCACAGGTGGTTGAAGCTCCGGTGGCTAGCCGGACTGATGGGTTTGCCGAACTAAAGCGGCAACTGGATGCGGCAGATGTCGACATCATGCTTGTTAACAAGCGGCTTGACGAGGCACAGGGTAGGTGATTTTTCTGGTGAATGTCACATAGTAAGAGCAGCATGATGCCAATATCTTTAATATGTTGTGACTGCAGATGGAGCTGCCACCGTGGAGACCGTTCGGGCAGAGCTTGCCCGAGCCAAGGAACAAGCAAGGAGTAGTAATGCGGCCGCTTTAAAGGCGGCCGAAGAGTTAAGGGCCGAACAGGCCGCACATTTTGGGAGCAAAGAGAAAATTGCCAAGATGGCTGTGGAGTGTAAAGATGATGCTGATCATTGCTGGCTTCTTGAAGAATAAAACCGGGTGAAGGCGACGGACCTGGAGAAGGCCCGGGTGGCTGCCAAGGAGGCCCGCTCCAAAATTAGAGCGACGAAGGAGGAGCTGAATCAAGCTACGGATATCGTTTCTTGGGAGCCCTTCTTGTTGTGGACTAAGTTCGGAGATCCAAACTATGCTCCTCTGGACCGACTATGGAGTTCTGCGGATGAGTACATGGATTTGGCTGCGAGTCTGCGGATGCGACCGAGTACTTCGAGGATCAGAAAGGTCCTGAAGTGGAGAAGCTTTTCTGGTCACAGTTTCACGCTCCAGTCCGTCCGCTGCTGCTGAATGAGCGATTGACTGGTTGGGCCAAGCTCCATAGATTATCTGGACTGGCCATGAGGTCTATTGTGGATCATTTTTGGCCAGGAGGGCCAAAGCCGGGTAGTTACTTTAGCTTAGTGCAACAATTCCTTGGTGTTGTGCCACGCATCGATGTTGTAAAGAGGTCAGCATGCATAGAAGGCTCGCGGATGGCCCTTGCCCGTGTCAAAACATACTGGGCGGAGATGGATGCCACCACTGTTACGGCGCAGGGTTCGGCCATAGGCCGAGTGGCTGCCGAGCACTACTTTGAAGAAGTTCTTGAAGGCGCTCGTTCGATAGAGGCTCAGTGCTCGAAGAATATTATGTTCGAATGACATGTATTCCCATTGTAAAAACAATGTTTTATTGAATTTATCGAGGCTGTATTTATATTTTTGCCCAAAAGTGCTATAATGCCTCCTGTGCGGCCGTTTATGTATATATGTATATAACCTGAAAGATTGCAGTCGTCGGCTTCAGCCCCCACGCATATAATGCGGGGGTGTTTGCAGAAGACACATGTTCACACCTGATCCAACGTCTTGGTCCATTAAGGAGGTGATAGCGCAGCGAACTAGGCAACCGGACTATAATGCTTTAACACTTTCACTTAGCCAGAGGAGTTTGACAATGGGGCTACTATATAGCCCCTGGTGGCTCCGCACTCATCCGAATTCGGGGTGCGTACATGCCTGGCCAGGAAACGGCCCTTCGTTAAAGTGGAGGAATCCCGAAGATTCCGCTAGGTCATCGAGTGGTTGACCAGTCTCACGCTATATCATGACAGTCAGTTTTCGGCTTTCTCTACTGAGGTGCTCGTCCGGATGAACCAGGGCACAATTGCAGTAGTTCTCCTAGCCGCCTTAGTCGATAGAGCGGAACGTAAGGCCACAAAACACAAGAGCCGGGCAAACCCAATATTTGACCAAAGACATGATTCGGAGCTGATGCATATAAGGCCAAACTCACGACGCCGAACACTCCCTAAGGTATTCGGTCTTTATGGTGGAAACCGGGCTTAAGCAGTGCCCTTTGTAATAACCCCCTGGTGTCCAGGTACGTGCAATATTCTGACGTGGCCACATGCCAATACGTCAGCATCCTTCTCAATTGTACTGAGAGTCCGGGGGATGTTTATCAACAAGAGACAATGAAAAAGGTTTACGCAGGGTCTTAATCTAAAAAGAATCCTTGGAACGGGTCCCTGCTGCACGTCTGCACCTGTGTCTCCATTGTGCCGTATCCTGGGCGGGTGTAGCACGATGGTCATCTATATCAATTACATATAGTTGTGCCGGACTCATCTAACCGCACCCGTGGTCTTAACGACCTGTCGGATGCCTTAGTTGGCGAGGCCGTTTTAGTGTGCGGCTGCCAAGGTAGCCACACTGTCTTTGGCGCGCAAGGAGCGCTCAATATTTCCATTTATTGTAATGATGCCGCGTGGACCATACATCTTAAGCATGAAAGAAGCGTAATGCGGTATTGCGTTAAAGCGAGCGAAAGCTTCGTGTCCGAGTAGTGCTTGATAGCCACTTTGGAACGGAGCGATGTGGAAGGTTAACTTTTTGCTGCGGAAGTTATCGGGAAGGCCGAATATAACCTCTAGTAGCAGGGAGCCCGTGCAATGGGCTTCTGGGCCTGGCATTACTCCTTTAAAGGTAGTATTACTATGGCTAATTTTTGTTGGGTTTATCCCCATGTTGTGAACTGTGTCCTGATATATCAGGTTTAGACTGTTGCCGCCGTCCATTAGGACTCGTGTGAAGTGGTATCCGTAAATTATTGGGTCTAATACCAAGGCAGCCCATCCTGCACGCCGGATACTTGCCGAGTAATCCCGGTGGTCAAAAGTGATCGGTTGGGACAACCAGTGGCAGAACTCCACGGTGATAGGCCCTGGGGCATGTGTCTCTAGGAGTGCCACTTTGTTTCTCCCCTTTATCACGTGTAACACGTTTACTGTTTTGACTTCTGGTGGGAATTTCTTCTGTTCCCCAGTGCTTTGCTTGTGAGGCTCATCCTCATCTTCGCTTCATGCGTCCTGCCCCTTATGTTCGGCGTTGAGCTTGCCGGACTGCTTGAAAACCCAACATTCTCTATGGTATAATTGGCAGGCTTATCGGGGGTGTTGTGTATCTGACATATGTTATCCAGAATCTTGTTTAGGCTAGACAGTTCTTCTCTATTGCCTTTGGGGGCGGCTTTTCTTGACCTGGCCGAGAGCTTCTAAATCCGGTGTTTACCGTTGTGCTCTTTGGGCTATCTTCTTTATTCTGGCGCTTGTTTTTGCTGCGTCGTGATTTCCCGTTTCCGTCCCTGACTTCGGATGTACTTGGGTCGCTGGTGCTGCATCGGGCTAACCAGTTGTCCTCGCCCGTGCAAAAGCGGGTCATGAGGCTTGTTAATGCTGCCATTGTTCTCGGCTTTTCTTGGCCGAGGTGTCTGGCGAGCCATTTGTCACGAATGTTGTGCTTGAAAGCTGCTAAGGCTTTGGCATCCAGACAGTCGACTATTTGGTTCTTTTTAGTGAGGAACCTGTTCCAAAGCTTTCGGGCTGACTCTCCGGGTTGTTGAGTTATATGACTTAAATCGCCTGCATCCGGTGGTCGGACATAGGTCCCTTGAAAATTTTCCAGAAAGGTGTCTTCGAGCTCTTCCCAGCTTCCAATGGAGTTTTCGGGGAGGCTTTTAAGCCAGTGCCGAGCTGGCCCTTTGAGCTTGAGGGGTAAGTACTTCATGGCATGGAGATCGTCTCCTCGAGCCATGTGGATATGGAGGATGTAGTACTCAATCCATACCCCAGGGTCCGTCGTTCCGTCGTACGCCTCTATGTTTACGGGTTTGAATCCCTCTAGAAATTCATGGTCCAGCACCTCATCGGTGAAACATAGGGGGGGTGTGGCACCCTGTATTTGGGTGTACCGTGGTGTTCGGAGGTTTGTTGTGTTGCATTGCATACTAGAGCGCGCTTGCATGGTCCGTAGATGGATCTGGCTGCGCCATCCTTTTGATGCGAACCCTCACACGGAGCGCGTACTGGCTATGTGCAGCGTCGTTTGCCGGTCTATGTTGGTCACAAGGTCGTCTATCCGACCGGATGGCCGTTTTTTTTGGTTGCGGGGGATCTAAGGCCTCCTCATCAAATTCAGGTAGCAACTTTCGCTTCGGGTAGCTCTTGATGTGGCGAGTACCGCCGTACTTTGTTGCAGTGTTGAGTACTTCACTCCATCTGATTCTGAGTGTGTCTTGTGCAGGCTTGAGCCTTTGCTTCTGCTTTTTCAGACTCCTCGCACTGGCAACAAGCCTTTCGTGGGCATTCTGTTGCTCCGGGTGCCTGTCCGGTGTCTGGACTATTATTTTCAACGGAGCCGGGTTGTTCGGTTTGATTCTCCATGTTGCCGTGGTCGGACGATGGTTCAATGCCATGTTTGTCGTCCGCTGGCTCACCTTGCTCTATCGCTGGGTTTATATGATCGCTATTTCTGCCAAGGTGGGATTTGGAGCGGCACTTACGCCACCGCTTTGACTGCTTCTCGAGGGAACAATCCTTCGATGCGTCCTTTCGCTCTTCGTCGTTGTTTTATTTGGGTGCGTCCACCATGTATACATCATATGATGAAGTGGGCGTCCAGTGCCCTGTGGGCAGTGGTTCCTGTTCGTCTCCTGCATCGTCTTCCATACTGTCGATGTCTTCGGAGTCAAAGTCGAGCATGTCGGTCAAATCATCGACAGTGGCTATTAAATGGGTGGTGGGTGGGTGGCGAATTTCTTCGCCATCCGCATCCCAATCCTAGCGGACATAGTTCGGCTAGGGCTCTCCTGACAGGGAGAGGGACCTTAATGAGTTCAGTATGTCGCCGAAGGGAGAGTGCTGAAAGATATCCGCGGAGGTAAGCTCCATGATCGGCGCCCAGTCGGATTCGATAGGCACGGGCACAGGTGGTTCGGAGTCAGTGGCCGGGGAAGGATCCGGCAGCTTGGCATCACGGCTCTCGTGAAGGGTAAGGTTGATACTCGGCTCGATCGTCACTGAGGATACGGCCTCCATGGCAGGGTCTATCCGCCCGTCCATGGATGGCGCAAATGGCTCCGAATTGAGGGTCGGAGCGGTTGCCGGTGCGATCTCCTGAACATTGTCTGATGGTAGAGCTAAATCATGCTCATCGTGACCATGTGGCGCATTAGGCAGGGGCTCGAATTCGTCGAAGATCAAGTCTTCACAGATATCGGCCGTGTAGTTTAAGCTTCCAAACCTGACCTGGTGGCCAGGGGCGTAACTCTCGATCTGCTCCAGATGGCCAAGCGAGTTGGCCCATAGTGCAAAGCCACCGAATACACAGATTTGTCCGGGGAGAAAAATCTCACCCTGGACTACATCGCTATCGATGATCGAAGGAGCCATCAGGCCTATCAGAGGAACTCTCAACGAAAGCACCAATGTCAGTGTCAAAACCGGCGGATCTCGGGTAGGTTGTCCCGAACTGTGCGTCTAAGGCGGATGGTAACAGGAGGCAGGGGACATGATGTTTTACCCAAGTTCGGGCCCTCTTGATGGAGGTAAAACCCTACGTCCTGCTTGATTTATTCTTGACAATATGAGTAGTACAAGAGTTGATCTACCACGAGATCGGAGAGGCTAAACCCTAGAAGCTAGCCTATGGTCTGATTGCACGTTGTCCTACGGACTAAAAACCCTCCGGTTTATATAGACACCAGAGGGGGCTAGGGTTACACAAGGTCGGTTACAACAGAGGAGATATACATATCCGTATTGCCTAGCTTGCCTTCCACGCCAAGGAGAGTCCCATCCGGACATGAGACGAAGTCTTCATTCTTGTATCTTCATAGCCCAACAGTCCGGCCAAAGGATATAGTCCGGCTGTCCGGAGACCCCCTAATCCAGGACTCCCTCACGGCCCCTCGCCCTGGCGGCCTCAAGCACTACCTGGAGACGTTCCTCGGTGCCGGGCCGCAGGCCAGCGTCGTGGACAATCTGGCACAGCCGGTTAATGCTCGCGCTCTTCGCCTCCATGAGTCTAGCTTCTAGTCAACTGATCTTGCGATTGGAGTGATCACTCTTGCCCTTGGGTGCATAGGTGTGTAGGATTTCGTAGATTGGACTGGCGGGAGCCTTTATATGAGAAGTGCAGACTGCGTTGAATTCATGTGCGTGTTGGCCATCTACTCCTCGCCCCTCTACTACACCTGCCTTTGGCTGTATGATAGGTTGGCCATCCACCCGTTGGGCCCACGTGTCATACACCCAAAGGCAAGTGCGGTAACTTAATGAAGATGTGTCCCCCTCTGTGCCGGTGCAGTATAGTCATCTCACCGGACCTCTAGTTGGGGCCAAACGAGAGAACTTTGATGTTTACTGGTTTATTGGTCCCCTATGCATTTTGCGCCAAGTTTTGACCTTTGATTTAACTAATAAAATGTTAATGCATGTAACCAAAAATGTTGTGTAAGTCGCCTTAGGAAAACCAAATAATCCCAAAAAACTCAGGCACAGTACATTAACTCCCTCCTCGTTTCTTATTTCGTGACATATCAACCAATGAGAGATGTGGGCCGTGCATGTTTTCAATGACTTGAGACTACCAAACATCACATGCGGTGGTTAGTTCATTGCATGTAATCCTATTAAGTAGCAAAAAGACATTAAGTTATCTCATTGATAGGAATAAAACAATACACCATGTATTTATTTATAGAGGGAGTAGTACATTTTTTGTGACATGCATTACTAGATATTGCTAGTAAAATACTAAATCCAGATGGACGTGGTAGTACTACTAAATC
Source organism: Triticum dicoccoides (assembly GCF_002162155.2). NCBI lineage: Eukaryota > Viridiplantae > Streptophyta > Magnoliopsida > Poales > Poaceae > Triticum > Triticum dicoccoides. The sequence goes on from NC_041388.1 coordinate 514,137,037, forward strand.
CAGACGGTGGTGCTAGTACTAGTAGTAGTACTACCAATGTAGTAGCACTGTACTACCCGTTGGTCAAATTATTATGTGTTGCTCCTCACAATGAAGTGACAAGATCCTACGCCGAAGCGCCATGTTCGGCATACCATAGTCAGCCTCACCGTCTGCAGTCACTATCATCACGGCTGTAGACCTATACTACTTACAACTAGCCATGTTCGACATAATTTCTCGTGCGTAGATGCCCGTGCATTGCACGAAACACCAAGATTGGGGGTGGACGGCGCCGGTAGCGGCCATCGCGCCAGATTTTTCCATGGCCTTCTAGATGTGGTGGGGAGGAGATAAGGCTGATTGTGAGATACAAGGAGTTTTTTGTAAATAGGGAACAAGTGCGGGCATCTTTTTGCAAAACTGGAGAAGTTTGGTTTGTATGCGCCAGATCTAGATCCGACTGCTATTGGTGAAAGATGGCAGGCACAACATCATCACCAACTCAGGACCTGTTTGATTCGCAGGATTTTGAAAACGCGGGAATAGGACACGGCAATATTACAAGTTTGAAACTGATATTACAAATGTTAGGAGTAATGCTGCACCTACGAAGAGGGAATTACTAGGAAGTTTACGTAAGAACTTTTGTTACTTTAGGTGGATGCAACATTATCGTACAAACTAAAATCCATCGCCCTAACAAGTCACTAATGGGCGAGTCTCTGTCCACTTGATGTTTCAAAAACAAATTAAGCTTCTGCGGAGACTTTGTCATTTAGGCTTAGACGCTTGCGGTGATCAGCATGCCATTCATTGTTGAGCCAGAGAACGCCAAACCTCATTACCTTGAGCACACTTGACTCTAGAACAAAGAACCTGGCCAATTTAATCTCTGATGTGCTGCCTCGGTAGTCGATCAAATCAATTACTATAAGAAGGAGATCAAGGCATTCGATGAGATTGTTATAGTGCAGCACATTTTTCACTTTCGGGTCTTTTTTATCTGCCAAAGAAGAGAACATATTAGAGCAGCTGGCTGTATAAGATTGTTGTTGGGGAATGTAGTAATTTCAAAAAAATTCCTACGCACACGCAAGATCATGGTGATGCATAGCAACGAGAGGGGAGAGTGTTGTCCACGTACCCTCGTAGACCGAAAGCGGAAGCTTTAGCACAACGCGGTTGATGTAGTCGTACGTCTACACGATCCGACCGATCAAGTACCGAACGTACGGCACCTCCGAGTTCAGCACATGTTCAGCTCGATGACGTCCCTCGAACTTCGATCCAGCCGAGTGTTGAGGGAGAGTTTCGTCAGCACGACGGCGTGGTGACGATGATGATGTTCTACCGACGCAGGGCTACGCCTAAGCACTGCTACAGTATTATCGAGGTGGACTATGGTGGAGCGGGGCACCGCACACGGCTAAAAGATCAAACAATCAATTGTTGTGTCTATGGTGTGCCCCCTTCCCCCGTACATAAAGGAGCAAGGGGGGTGCGGCCGGCCTAGAGAGGGGCGCGCCAGGAGGAGTCCTACTACTACCGGGAGTAGGACTCCCCCCCCCCATTTTACTTGTTGGACTAGGAGAGAGAGGGGAAAGAGGTGGAGGAGAAGAAGGAAGGGGACGCCCCCCCCCCTCTCCTTGTCCTATTCGCACTAGGGGGAGGGGGCACGGCCCTTGCCCTGGTGGCCTCTCCTCTCTTTCCACCAAGGCCCATTATGACCCCGGGGGGTTCCGGTAACCTCCCGGTACTTCGGTAAAATCCCGATTTCACCCGGAACACTTCCGATATCCAAACATAGGCTTGTAATATATCAATATTCATGTCTCGGCCATTTCGAGACTCCTCGTCATGTCCGTGATCACATCCGGGACTCTGAACAACCTTTGGTACATCAAAACATATAAACTCATAATATAACTATCATCAAAACGTTAAGTGTGCGGACCCTATAGGTACGAGAACTGTGTAGACATGACCGAGACACGTCTCCGATCAATAACCAATAGCGGAACCTGGATGTTCATATTGGTTCCCACATATTCTACGAAGATCTTTATCAGTCAGACCGCATAACAACATACGTTGTTCCCTTTGTTATCGGTATGTTACTTGCCCGAGATTCGATCGTTGGTATCTAAATACCTAGTTCAAACTCGTTACCGGCAAGTCTCTTTACTCGTTCCGTAATACATCATCCCGTAGCTAACTCATTAGTTGCAATGCTTGCAAGGCTTAAGTTATGTGCATTATCGAGAGGGCCCAGAGATACCTCTCCGACAATCGTAGTGACAAATTCTAATCTCGAAATACGCCAACCCAACAAGTACCTTTGGAGACACCTGTAGAGCACCTTTATAATCACCCAGTTACGTTGTGACGTTTGGTAGCACACAAAGTGTTCCTCTAGTAAACGGGAGTTGCATAATCTCATAGTCATAGGAACATATATAAGTCATGAAGAAAGCAATAACAACATACTAAACGATCGGTTGCTAAGCTAACGTAATGGGTCAAGTCAATCACATCATTCTCCTAATGATGTGATCTCATTAATCAAATGACAACTCTTTGTCTATGGTTAGGAAACTTAACCATCTCTGATCAATGAGCTAGTCAAGTAGAGGCATATTAGTGGCATACTGTTTGTCTATGTATTCACACATGTATTATGTTTCCGGTTAATACAATTTTAGCATGAATAATAAACATTTATCATGATATAAGGAAATAAATAATAACTTTATTATTGCCTGTAGGGCATATTTCCTTCAGTCTCCCACTTGCACTAGAGTCAATAATCTAGATTACACAGTAATGATTCTAACACCCATGGAGCCTTGGTGCTGATCATGTTTTGCTCGTGGAAGAGGCTTAGTCAACGGGTCTGCAACATTCAGATCCGTATGTATCTTGCAAATTTCTATGTCTCCCACCTGGACTAAATCCCAGATGGAATTGAAGCGTCTCTTGATGTGCTTGGTTCTCTTGTGAAATCTGGATTCCTTTGCCAAGGCAATTGCACCAGTATTGTCACAAAATATTTTCATTGGACCCGATGCACTAGCTATTACACCTAGATCGGATATGAACTCCTTCATCCAGACTCCTACATTTGCTGCTTCCGAAGCAGCTATGTACTCCGCTTCACATGTAGATCCCGCCACAACGCTTTGTTTAGAACTACACCAACTGACAGCTCCATCGTTCAATGTAAACACGTATCCGGTTTGCGATTTAGAATCGTCCGAATCAGTGTCAAAGCTTGCATCAATGTAACCATTTACGATGAGCTCTTTGTCACCTCCATAAACGAGAAACATATCCTTAGTCCTTTTCAGGTATTTCAGGATGTTCTTGACCGTTGTCCAGTGATCCACTCCTGGATTACTTTGGTACCTCCCTGCTAGACTTATAGCAAGGCACACATCAGGTCTGTTACACAGCATTGCATACATGATAGAGCCTATGGCTGAAGCATAGGGAACATTTTTCATTTTCTCTCTATCTTCTGCAGTGGTCGGGCATTGAGTCTTACTCAAATTCACACCTTATAACACAGGCAAGAACCCTTTCTTTGCTTGATCCATTTTGATCTTCTTCAAAACTTTGTCAAGGTATGTGCTTTGTGAAAGTCCAATTAAGCGTCTTGATCTATCTCTATAGATCTTGATGCCCAATGTATAAGCAGCTTCACCGAGGTCTTTCATTGAAAAACTCTTATTCAAGTATCCCTTTATGCTATCCAGAAATTCTATATCATTTCCAATCAACAATATGTCATCCACATATAATATTAGAAATGCTACAGAGCTCCCACTCACATTCTTGTAAATACAGGCTAATCCAAAAGTCTGTACAAAACCAAATGCTTTGATCACACTATCAAAGTGTTTATTCCAACTCCGAGAGGCTTGCGCCAGTCCATAAATGGATCGCTGGAGCTTGCACACTTTGTTAGCTCCCTTTGGATCGACAAAACCTTCTGGCTGCATCATATACAACTCTTCTTCCAGAAATCCATTCAGGAATGCAGTTTTGACATCCATTTGCCAAATTTCATAATTATAAAATGCGGAAATTGCTAACATGATTCGGACAGACTTAAGCATCGCTACGGGTGAGAAGGTCTCATCATAGTCAATCCCTTGAACTTGTCGAAAACCTTTTGCAACAAGTCGAGCTTTATAGACAGTAACATTACCGTCAGCGTCAGTCTTCTTCTTGAAGATCCATTTATTCCCAATTGCTTGCCGATCACCGGGCAAGTCAACCAAAGTCCATACTTTGTTCTCATACATGGATCCCATCTCAGATTTCATGGCCTCAAGCCATTTTGCGGAATCTGGGCTCACCATCGCTTCTTCATAGTTCGTAGTTTCGTCATGGTCTAGTAACATAACTTCCAGAACAGGATTACCGTGCCACTCTGGTGCGGATCTTACTCTGCTTGACCTACGAGGTTCAGTAACAACTTGATCCAAAGTTTCATGATCATCATTGTCGGTGTCAAAACCGGCGGATCTCGGGTAGGGGGTCCCGAACTGTGCGTTTAGGTGGATGGTAACAGGAGGCAGGGGACACAATGTTTTACCCAGGTTCGGGCCCTCTTGATGGAGGTAAAACCCTACGTCATGCTTGATTAATATTGATGATATGGGTAGTACAAGAGTAGATCTACCACGAGATCAAGGAGGCTAAACCCTAGAAGCTAGCCTATGGTATGATTGTTGTTCCTACGGACTAAACCCCTCCGGTTTATATAGACACCGGAGAGGGCTAGGGTTACACAAAGTCGGTTACAATGGTAGGAGATCTACATATCCATATCGCCAAGCTTGCCTTCCACACCAAGGAAAGACCCTTCCGGACACGGGACGAAGTCTTCAATCTTGTATCTTCATAGTCCAGGAGTCCGGCCGAAGGTATAGTCCGGCTATCCAGACACCCCCTAATCCAGGACTCCCTTAGTAGCCCCCGAACCAGGCTTCAATGACGACGAGTCCGGCGCACAGATTGTCTTCGGCATTGCAAGGCGGGTTCTCCTTCAAATTCCATGTACCTGTTGAATAATGTCCGGTTTCTTGTAAATGTAGCGCTCCTTGGCTTCTACGCTCAATAATGGCCGTCTTCCACGTGTCAAACGAATACGAAAAGTCAGGGTGTTTTTATATTTACACCCCTAGCCGCGTGAATGAGCCGCCTATTTAAGGGGATGAGGATTCAGATCCAAACCACACCTTCTCCCCTCCGCGAGTATTCATCAGAGTGTATCCGACAGAGGTCCATTCTATCATGGCCGGCCGCCGCAGCTCCTCCTCTCGCCCTTCCAGCCCTCAGTCTGGAGATTGGGAGAGATGCTCCATCCCGCACAGCGAGCTAGTGACGCTCCAGACCAAGGGATTTCTCCCCCCGGCCTATATGGTCCCGGTTCGAGCCCGACTTGCCACCTATAATGGCGGAGAGCAAGCAGAGAGCGCCCCAATCCCTCCAAAGGAGAGCGGGTATGCCTTGTCCCTTACTTAATAAGAGGGCTCGGATTTCCAATTCATTCGTTTCTCCGGGGGCTCCTGGAGTTCTATGGCCTCCAGCTGCACAACCTCGCGCCTGCCTCCATATTGCATATCGCGGGCTTCGTAGCCCTTTGCGAGCTGTTTTTGGGCTGCGAGGCTCATTTCGTGCTGTGGAAAAGGCTATTCTGCCTTGTGCCCCGTTCTCAGAAGGGGTCAATATATCAAGTGGGCGGAGCCGAAGTGTGGCGCATCGTCGGGACCAGATATCTTTCCGGAACCCCAAAGAAGGCGTCCGAGGACTGCCCTGCGGAATGGTTTTATATAGAGGACGTCCCGCTGCCGGATCCTATCCGGATCGGCCTCCCTGAGTTCGACAGTGCTCCCCTAAAGAAGCGCCTAAGTTGGCGTCCATGGAGCCCTCAGAAGGAAAGCGACAAGGACGTTCTTTACCTGATGGGCCGGATAAGATTGTTAGCTCATTCCGGACTGACCATGATCGGGGTCATGGCCGCATGCATCATGCGAGGGGTGCAGCCGCTCCAGTATAGAGGCCACCCCATATGGGACTTCAACGGGGAGGACGACGCCACCCGCCACGGCCGTAAGGAGCCGGATTCGGCTGCCGCTCTAATAAAGATCTTGTCCGCTTTGTACAAGGGAGAAGAGGAGGAATTTCTCCCCGTCAACCCACAGGGTGGATTTTCTATGTACAATCCCCCAAGTTGGGTAAGTGGACACTTTTACTTGCCCATCCGTTTTATATTCCCATCGTTAAATATTCAGTCTAACGACTTCAACGCAGGAACTGCGCTGGGCTATTAAAGAAATAAACAGCCCTCCTCCACAACCCGAGGATCTGGGACGGTCCCTCGACCCGACCTCTCAAGAGGATCCGGACTTATCTGTGGAGCTGATTGATAGGGTGTTTCATCAATTGAGCAAGGAAAACGCCTTGGTGGCCATTACGGCCGATTACCCAGGGCTACTCCCAGCCTCACAGGTAACTGAGACCGAAGTCCCAGCACTTTGAAAAGGGATCTATCCTCGCTTGTTTTCGATTGCCGTATGACAACCGTGTTTTGCAGGGGAGGTCCTTGAGACGGGAGGCCGAGCCTGCGGCGACTAGCCAACGAGGGGCGGCAAGGCCTCGTGGGCTGAAAAGAAGTACGGTCCGGACTAAGACGCCGGCGCAAAGGTATAGCACGCCATCTTAACCCCAGGTGTTATTCCTTCAAGGCATATTAATGCTCGTGCTCTCTTCAGGATGAAGAGACCTCGCCGGACTATATCCAGAGAGGTTGCCAATCACGCCTCCACCAGCCAGGCTCTAAAGCCTGGTCCGGAAGCGGAGGCGAACACAAGGCGCGCACCGGACGCTCCTCCGACAGAGGATGCGGACAGGCTGTCTGCCACCAATTCCGAGGTGGAGAGTGCCATGAACCACAGGCGTCGCTGGATAGTTCTTCACGACGCTTGTTTCTCCCAAGAGGCATTGGATGCCTTCAATTCGGGAGATGCGTACCTCCGTGCCGCTCAAAATGGTATAGCCAGAGCCACGAAGCAGTATGTAAAAGACATACGAGTAAGAAAATTTTGGTAATTATATATATATACCAATAGCCCCCGAGACTTGAAGCAGTTAGAATAATTGATTTAAGGATCATTTGTTATGCAGGTTCTTACAGAAAAGAATACCCTACTGTCCCAGGAGCTGGAAGAGTGCAAAGCCCAACTTGAGGCCGCACTAGCCGTGGCAGGGGAGCCCAAGGAGACCCCCTCTGGTAATATACGCTTTGAAAGATAAGTATTTTGCGAAGTGCGGCATGGGTGCAACTCTGACAAATGAAATTGCAGATGGCGCCGGGTTAAATCTGGAAAAGCAACAACTCCTACGCCAGCTGAAGACTGGTGAGAGTGTGCTGACAAAGGTGAGGCGGGAGAAGAACAATCTCCAAGATGCCAACACCAAGCTGGGCATTGAACTGAAGGATGTTCGTGCCCAGCTGTTGGACTCCGTTAAGGAGAATCAGCGGCTTCGACGTGGCATATTTAGTAAGTTCTTAAACGAACTTTGAAAAAAGAGTTCGGCAAGGAAGTCGACTAACAGAGTGATGTCTGTAGGTATGCTAACAGGTCGTCCTGCAGAGGAAATGCCCGGTTCTACGGGTGACCTTCTTCTCGAGCTCTCACAACTTCACGAGCGAGTTCGGCAGGTGATGCAAGGCGTCGCCCAGGCCTTGTGGCCATCCGTCTCCATGCCCGAAGGCCTTGGAGAGATGGTAGAGAAGCTGAAGGGAGCGCGGCGGCGCTTCCGATTGTGGAAGATGTCGGCCTTCCGTCAAGGCGCCAGGGAGGCCTGGGCCATGGTGAAGACGCGGTACACGAAGGCTGACCCAAACCACATGGCCGAGGTCGGACCCATGGGGCCCGATGGGAAGGAGATCCCTATGAGCTTAGTATACGGCCAAGTAGAATTGGCCACAAAGTATTCCCAACAGGACTATAAGCTAGACAGCCTGTTAGATGGTATTGAAGAGGAATACAATCAGTCAGATTTGACTATGTAATTTTAATTGACATGTGTAATGCCTTCTAGCCGGATTGTAGATCGTTTTTCATGGCCGACCTTTTCGCTTCAACCTCGGGACCTGACGGTCCGGAGTGTGTCCGAATACCCTCGCGGTTATATAAGAACCGGGGTATGCATGGAGACCAGGCGTAGGGGTCATTAGTGCTTGAACAGACAAGTGCCCAACTAGTTATGTTATATTACATGGTTAGTAAGAAACATCTTCCAGGGAGAATAGTTCCATTAGGGGTTCCTTTCCCTAGGAGGCATGCCCTAAAGTGCATGTCCATTCTGCAAAAAGAGACGCAGGAAAAACATCTGGGGCGTATAGATAAATAAGTGGAAAAAAAAGATCATCTATAGTTCACCGACCGAATATTCCCTTAAGAACGCTAGCTTTCGGCTTCACCCAGTCTGAGGTACACATCCGGCTAACCCGGCAGTAACAATCGCAGAGGTGCTCCCTTTACCACCTAGCCGAACAATCGGTAACGTAGGGGTAAGAACAGGAGCCAGGCAACCCAGCTTGGCCAAAACTTAAGTCATATCGATGCATATAATGGTGAATAAAAGGTACATGCGGAAGTGTGACACATGTGTTGGGCATGAAGCCCGTATACATAAGCTTCTGTTTCAAGAAGCCCCCAGGTTTAATGAGCGCGGATAGCGCGTCACTTTATGAGCCTTTAAGGGCTATAGGGGAGAGAGAGAGAGGGGGGAGAAGGAGAGAAATGTAAGACAGAAAGTATATAAAAATGGACAGAGGAAGGAGACGAACACAGAGTCCGGTGCTAGGCATAGAATCTTTGGAGACGGGTTGCGTTCCATGGGTTCGGCTCGAGTCGGTTATCCGATGCATCTCGCAGGCGGTACGCTCCACCAGTCAGGACTTGGTCAATTATGAAGGGACCTTCCCACTTGGGCTTGAGTGTGTCCTTTTTCTTGTCCGGCAGCCGTAGAACTAATTCGCCAACGTTGTAATTTTTGGCCCATACTTCTCTGCTTTGGTATCTTCGAGCCTGCTATTGATAGAATGCGGGACGGGCTTTTGCCACGTCACGCTCTTCCTCCAAGGCGTCCAAACTGTCCTGCCAATCGAGCTCGACTTCTCTTTCTTCGTACATGCGCACTCGAGGTGAGTCATGAATTATGTCGCAGGGCAAAACTGCCTCTGCGCCGTACACCATGAAGAATGGTGTGTATCCGGTGGTGCGATTCGGCGTGGTCCGCAGCCCCCAGAGTACGGAGTCGAGCTCCTCTACCCAGTGCGTATTAGATTCCTTAAGGGACCGCACTAATTTGGGTTTGATGCCGCTCATGATAAGACCATTTGCACGTTCGACATGGCCGTTAGTTTGTGGGTGATAGACGGAAGCATAATTGAGCTTGATGCCCATGTTTTTGCACCAGAGTTTTACCTCGTCGGCCGTAAAGTTCATGTCGTTATCAGTGATGATGCTGTGGGGGACGCCGTAACAGTGTACAACCCCGGATATAAAGTCTATCACCGGTCCGGATTTGGCCGTCTTAACAGGCTTGGCTTCTATCCATTTGGTGAAGTTATCCACCATGACCAGTAAGTATTTTTTCTTGTGGGTTCCGCCTTTAAGGGGTCCAACCATGTCAAGCCCCCAGACCACGAAGGGCCAAGTGATGGGGATAGTTTGGAGGGCCGTGGGTGGCATATGGCTTTGGTTTGCAAAAGGCTGGCAACCGACGCATCTTTGGACTAAGTCCTGGGCGTATGCACGGGCCGTCGGCCAATAAAAGCATGTACGGAAGGCCTTGCTTACAAGGGACCGAGCTACAGCATGATGACCGCCGAGTCCGGCATGAATTTCAGCCAGGAGGTTCCGCCCTTCCTCTTCGGAGATGCACCTTTGAAGGACTCCGGTAGTGTTTTTCTTATAAAGCTCTCCCTCATGGACTTTATAGGCTTTAGATCGTCGCACTATGCAGCGTGCCTCATTTTGGTCCTCGGGGAGTTCCTGCCTAGTAAGGTAGGCGAGGAATGGTTCTGTCCACGGGGCGATGACGGCCATTATTACATGGGCTGAAGGTGTTATTTCATTGGCAGAGCCTCCAATTATGTCAGAGTGTTCGGTGTCGGGCAGTGCGGTTGGGTCCGAGCTATTATTGTCGGGTTCCCCTTCCCATACTACGGATGGCTTGAACAGCCTTTCCAAGAAGATGTTGGGGGGACTACATCGCGTTTTGCGTCGATGCGTGCCAGGACATCTGCCGCCTGATTATTTTCCCGGGCTATATGGTGAAATTCGAGCCCTTCGAACCGAGCTGACATTTTTAGGACGGCGTTGCGATAAGCTGCCATTTTTGGATCCTTGGCATCAAAGTCTCCATTTATTTGGGATATTGCAAGGTTCGAGTCCCCGCGCACCTCTAGGCGTTGAATGCCCATGGATACTGCCATCCGGAGACCATGTAAAAGGGCCTCATATTTGGCTGCATTGTTGGAGTCTGTGTACATTATCTGGAGTACGTATTGAACTGTGTCTCCTGTGGGGGATGTCAAAACGACGCCAGCCCCTAGACCGGCCAACATTTTGGAGCCGTCGAAGTGCATGACCCAGTTTGAATATGTGTCGTACTCTTTAGGGAGTTCAGCCTCCGTCCATTCTGCGACGAAGTCGGCCAAAACTTGCGACTTGATAGCTCGGCGTGGCTTGTAAGTTATGTCGAACGGGAGGAGCTCAATGGCCCATTTTGCAATCCGGCCCGTCGCGTCACGGTTGTTTATAATATCGTTAAGTGGCACTTCTGAGGCTACTGTTATTGAACACTCTTGAAAGTAGTGTCGCAGCTTCCGGGATGCCATAAATACCGCATACGCAATCTTTTGATAATGCGGGTACCGTGACTTGCACGGAGTAAGGACAGTGGACACATAGTAGACCAACTTTTGAAGGGGGGATTTGTGTCCGTCCGTTTCTCGTTCGACGACGAGCACTGCACTTACGACCTGATGGGTTGTAGCAATGTATAATAGCATTGGTTCGCCAATGTTTGGCACGGCCAGGACTGGGTTTGTTGCCAAGATGGCTTTTATTTCGTCGAGTCCGGCCGTGGCTGCATCTCTCCACTCGAAGTGTTTGGTGCGCCGAAGGAGGCGGTAAAGGGGTAGGGCCTTTTCTCCCAAGCAGGAGATAAAGTGGCTTAGAGCCGCCACGCATCCGATTAATTTTTGTATTTGTTTGAGGTCCTTCGGGATATCCAATTGCGATACTGCTCGGATCTTGGCTGGATTTGCTTCAATTCCTCTACCGGATACAATGAAGCCCAAGAGCTTTCCGGCTGGAACACCGAAAACGCATTTTTCCGGGTTGAGCTTGACGTCGTATGTTCGGAGGTTATCGAATGTTAGCCTCAAGTCATCTACTAGGGATTCGACATGTCTAGTTTTAACGACCACATCATCTACGTATGCCTCCACTGTTTTGCCGATCTGGTTTGCCAGACATGTCTGAATCATGCGCTGATATGTTGCGCCGACGTTTTTGAGGCCGAAGGGCATTGTGTTGAAGCAGAATGGGCTGTATGGTGTGATGAATGCCGTTGCGGCTTGGTCTGACTCTGCCATCTTTATTTGATGGTAGCCGGAGTATGCATCGAGGAAACACAACGAATCGTGTCCTGCAGTAGCGTCGATAATTTGATCGATGTGGGGGAGAGGGAAGGGATCCTTTGGGCAAGCCTTGTTAAGGTCTTTAAAATCAACGCACAAGCGCCAGGATTTGTCCTTCTTTGGTACCATCACCAGGTTTGCTAGCCAGTCCGGGTGTTTTATATCTTTGATGAATCCGGCCTCCAATAGCTTGGCTAGTTCCTCTCCCATGGCTTGTCTCTTAGGTTCGGAAAAACGCCGAAGAGCCTGTTTGACTGGCTTGAATCCTTTTAGGATATTTAAGCTATGTTCGGCCAGCCTGCGTGGGATTCCTGGCATGTCTGAACGGTGCCAGGCGAAAATGTCCTAGTTCTCTCGTAGGAACTCTCGCAGTGCGGTGTCTACATCAGGGTTTAACTGTGCCCCGATGGAAGCTATTTTATTGGGGTCCGTTGGATGGACCTAGAATTTGACTATTTCGTCCGCCGGTTTAAAGGAGGTGGACTTGGATCTTTTGTCGAGTATCACATCGTCCCTATTCACCATGGAGCGCAGCGCAGTCAGTTCCTCAGCCGCTAGGGCTTCGGATAGCGCCTCGAGGGCCAGTGCGGCTGTCTTGTTTTCGGCGCGGAGTGCTATGTCCGGATCACTAGCGAGAGTGATGATTCTGTTAGGCCCGGGCATCTTGAGCTTCATGTACCCGTAATGGGGTATTGCTTGGAAGATTGTAAATGCTTCCCGCCCTAGCAGAGCATGATATCCACTACTGAACGGGGCCACTTGGAACGTGACCTCTTCGGACCTGTAATTATCTGGTGTGCCGAACACCACATCTAGTGTGATTTTTCCTGTACAGCGCGCTTCCCGACTGGGGATTATTCCTCTAAAGGTTGTGCTGCTTCGCTCAATGTGGTTCCAGTCTATTTCCATTTTTTGAAGGGTTTCCTCATAAATGAGGTTCAATCCGCTGCCGCCATCCATGAGTACCTTGGTAAGACCAAAGCCGTCCACTATTGGACTGAGGACCAATGCGGCTGGTGCTCGGGCTGTTCGGAATTTAGGTTCATCACTGGCGTTAAAAGTAATAGTCGTGTCACTCCATGGGTTTATTGTTGCTACTTGGTAGACTTCGGCAAGGCTGTGGAGTGTTCTTTTTTGCATATTATTTGATGCGAAAGTCTCGAAGACTGTTAATACCATACTGGCGTCTCTGGGGTGGCTTTCTGTGGCTTCTGGAATTAGAAGATCTTCGCCAATTTTTGCCACCTGCCGGAGTATCCAACATGCTCTAAGGCTGTGAGTTGGTGTGGCGCCCTCTGCACTATGAATTTTACAGGGTCCATTAAGCCATCCTTCAAGTACGGTTCCATGCCCTGTAGAGGGCTTTTGCTTTTTGGTATTGAACCCGGGTGTCTGGCGATGATGCACCCTTTTATTTCGAACTAGGTTTGTATTCAGGGCCGGATTGTCCCAAAATTTTATTTCGGTTTTCCAGGCGCTTTCCATCGCACAGTACTTTCGTACTATGGACGCCAAGTCAGCGAAGCGTGTAATATCACGGCGACTTATGGCGTTGAGGATTCCCTTGTCCAAGCAATTATTGTAGAAGAATGAAATTGCGTCTTCCTCGCGGCAGTCCTTTATCCTGTTCATAACCAGGAGGAATCTGGCCCAGTAATGATGTACTGTTTCTTTGGGCTCTTGCCTAATTTGGGATAGATCGCTTATGTACAGGTGGGTGGGTGGAATCAAATCCGAAACCTTACCCAATCTGAGACCTAGAGGCCAAGGAGTTTCCGAACTCGGAAGTTTGGATTCTTCGGTGCTGTCCAATGAATCTAGCCCGTCGCCTGACTTTAAGTTCAGGTCTTGAGTGATGTCCTCCCCTCCGCGGGTATCCGGCTTGGAGGGATCGGGAATCCGGACATAGCTAGTCCTTAAGATAGATGAAGGGTCGCCGCACTGTCCCTCTACCATGGCAATGTGATGGGTGACCTGGGGAGAGTTAATCTCTCTCAGATCGGGCTTAGGCCAAATCTGGTCGTAATCCATAGCGACTCCTAGAGCGGCGATGCGAATCAAGAGCTCGTTTAGGGAAGAGAGCTCCATTGGAACTAGATGCTCGGCGAATTCCGAGCTGACGTGAAGATTGCTTCCGATGACCCGAGAGGTCATCGTCGGCGCAGCAGCCGAACAGGTGGTCATAAGGAAACTACCTAGCCGGAGAGTTTGTCCGACAGCCAAAGCTCCCTTAGCAACGGTACCGTCTTTAAAGACGGGATGAGGCATCCTTCCTAATGGCGACGGCACAGAGGAGCTCTCAGTGAAAGCACCAATGTCGGTGTCAAAACCGGCGGATCTCGGGTAGGGGGTCCCGAACTGTGCGTCTAGGCGGATGGTAACAGGAGGCAGGAGACACAATGTTTTACCCAGGTTCGGGCCCTCTTGATGGAAGTAAAACCCTACGTCCTGCTTGATTAATATTGATGATATGGGTAGTAGGTACAGTTACCTCTTGATGGAAGTAAAACCCTACGTCCTGCTTGATTAATATTGATGATATGGGTAGCAGGTACAGTTACCTCATCAAGTTCTACTTTCCTCCCACTCACTTCTTTCGAGAGAAACTCCTTCTGTAGAAAAACTCCGAATTTAGCAACAAAAGTCTTGCCTTCGGATCTGTGATAGAAGGTGTACCCAACAGTCTCCTTTGGGTATCCTATGAAGACACATTTCTCCGATTTGGGTTCGAGCTTATCAGGTTGAAGCTTTTTCACATAAGCATCGCAGCCCCAAACTTTCAGAAACGACAACTTTGGTATCTTACCAAACCACAGTTCATAAGGCGTCGTCTCAACGGATTTCGATGGTGCCCTATTTAACATGAATGCAGCCGTCTCTAAAGCATAACCCCCAAAATGATGGCGGTAAATCAGTAAGAGACATCATAGATCGCACCATATCTAGTAAAGTACGATTACGACGTTCGGACGCACCATTACGCTGTGGTGTTCCGGGTGGCGTGAGTTGTGAAACTATTCCGCATTGTTTCAAATGAAGACCAAACTCATAACTCAAATACTCTCCTCCATGATCAGATCGTAGGAACTTTTTTTTCTTGTTACGATGATTTTCAACTTCACTCTGAAATTCTTTGAACTTTTCAAATGTTTCAGACTTATGTTTCATTAAGTAGATATACCCATATCTGCTTAAATCATCTATGAAGGTGAGAAAATAACGATATCCGCCATGAGCTTCAATATTCATCGGACCACATACATCTGTATGTATGATCTCCAACAAATCTGTTGCTCTCTCCATAGTTCCGGAGAACAGCGTTTTAGTCATCTTGCCCATGAGGCACGGTTCGCAAGTACCAAGTGATTCATCATCAAGTGGTTCCAAAAGTCCATCAGTATGGATTTTATTCATGCGCTTTACACCGATATGACCTAAACAACAGTGCCACAAATAAGTTGCACTATCATTATCAACTCTGCATCTTTTGACTTCAATATTATGAATATGTGTATCACTACTATCGAGATTCAACAAAAATAGACCAGTCTTCAAGGGTGCATGACCATAAAAGATATTACTCATATGAATAGAACAACCATTATTCTCTGATTTAAATTAATAGCCGTCTTGCATTAAACAAGATCCAGATATAATGTTCATGCTCAACGCTAGCACCAAATAACAATTATTTAGGTCTAATAATAATCCCGAAGGTATATGTAGAGGTAGCGTGCCGACTGCGATCACATCGACTTTGGAACCATTTCCCATGCGCATCATCACCTCGTCCTTAGCCAATCTTCGCTTAATCTATAGCCCCTGTTTCGAGTTGCAAATATTAGCAACAGAACCAGTATCAAATACCCAGGTGCTACTGCGAGCATTAGTAAGGTACACATCAATAACATGTATATCACATATACCTTTGTTCACCTTGCCATCCTTCTTATCCGCCAAATACTTGGGGCAGTTCCGCTTCCAGTGACTAGACTGCTTGCAGTAGAAGCACTCAGTCTCAGGCTTAGGTCCAGACTTGGGTTTCTTCTCCTGAGCAGCAACTTGCTTGATGTTCTTCTTGAAGTTCCCCTTCTTATTCCCTTTGCCCTTTTTCTTGAAACTGGTGGTCTTATTGACCATCAACACTTGATGCTCCTTCTTGATTTCTACCTCCGCTGCCTTTAGCATTGCGAAGAGCTCGGGAATTGTCTTATCCATCCCTTGCATATTATAGTTCATCACGAAGCTCTTGTAGCTTGGTGGCAGTGATTGGAGAATTCTGTCAATGACGCTATCATCTGGAAGATTAGCTCCCAGTTGAATCAAGTGATTGCAGTACCCAGACATCTTGAGTATATGCTCACTAACAGAACTATTCTCCTCCATCTTGCAGCTATAGAACTTATTGGAGACTTCATATCTCTCAATACGGGCATTTGCTTGAAATATTAACTTCAACTCTTGGAACATATCATATGCTCTATGACGTTCAAAACATCGTTGAAGTCCCGGTTCTAAGCCGTAAAGCATGGCACATTAAACTATTGAGTAGTCATCAGCTTTGCTCTGCCAGACGTTCTTAACGTCGTCAGTTACATCAGCAACAGGCTTGGCACTCAGCGGTGCTTCTAGGACGTAATTCTTCTGAGCAACAATGAGGATAATCCTCAAGTTACGGACCCAGTCCGTGTAATTGCTACCATCATCTTTCAACTTTGCTTTCACAAGGAATGCATTAAAATTCAACGGAACAACAGCACGGGCCATCTATCTACAACCAACATAGACAAGCAAGATACTATCAGGTACTAAGTTCATGATAAATTTAAGTTCAATTAATCATATTACTTAAGAACTCCCACTTAGATAGACATCCCTCTAATCCTCTAAGTGATCACGTGATCCATATCAACTAAACCATGTCCGATCATCACGTGAGATGGAGTAGTTTCAATGGTGAACATCACTATGTTGATCATATCTACTATATGATTCACGCTCGACCTTTCGGTCTCCGTGTTCTGAGCCATATCTGTTATATGCTAGGCTCGTCAGGTTTAACCTGAGTATTCCGCGTGTGCAACTGTTTTTCACCCGTTGTATTTGAACGTAGAGCCTATCACACCCGATCATCACGTGGTGTCTCAGCACGAAGAACTTTCACAATGGTGCATACTCAGGGAGAACACTTTATACTTTGATAATTTAGTGAGGGATCATCTTATAATGCTACCATCAAACAAAGCAAGATAAGGTGCATAAAAGATAAACATCACATGCAATCAATATAAGTGATCTGATATGGCCATCATCATCTTGTGCTTGTGATCTCCATCTCCGAAGCACCGTCATGATCACCATTGTCACCGGCGCGACACCTTGATCTCCATCGTAGCGTCGTTGTCGTCTCGCAAATCTTATGCTTCTATGACTATCGCTACCGCTTAGTGATAAAGTAAAGCATTACAGGGCAATTGCATTGCATACAATAAAGCGACAACCATATGGCTCCTGCCAGTTGTCGATAACTCGGTTAAAAAACATGATCATCTCATACAATAAAATTTAGCATCATGTCTTGACCATATCACATCACAACATGCCCTGCAAAAACAAGTTAGACGTCCTCTACTTTGTTGTTGCAAATTTTACATGGCTGCTACGGGCTTAGCAAGAACCGTTCTTACATACGCATCAAAACCACAATGATAGTTTGTCAATTTGGTGATGTTTTAACCTTCTCAAGGACCGGGCGTAGCCACACTCGGTTCAACTAAAGTTGGAGAAACTGACACCCGCTAGCCACCTGTGTGCAAAGCACGTCGGTACAACCAGTCTCGCGTAAGAGTATGCGTAATGTCCGTCCGGGCCGCTTCATCCAACAATACCGCCAAACCAAAGTATGACATGCTGGTAAGAGGTATGACTTATATCGCCCACAACTCACTTGTGTTCTACTCGTGCATATGACATCTACGCATAAAACCTGGCTCGGATGCCACTGTTGGGGAACGTAATAATTTCAAAAAAATTCCTACGCACATGCAAGATCATGGTGATGCATAGCAACGAGAGGGGAGAGTGTTGTCCACGTACCCTCGTAGACCGAAAGCGGAAGCTTTAGCACAACGCGGTTGATGTAGTCGTACGTCTACACGATCCGACCGATCAAGTACCGAACATACGGCACCTCCGAGTTCAGCACACGTTCAGCTCGATGACGTCCCTCAAACTCCGATCCAGCCGAGTGTTGAGGGAGAGTTTTGTCAGCACGACGTCATGGTGACGATGATGATGTTCTACCGACGTAGGGCTACGCCTAAGCACCGCTACAGTATTATCGAGGTGGACTATGGTGGAGGGGGGCACCGCACACGGCTAAAAGATCAAACGATCAATTGTTGTGTCTATGGGGTGCCCCCTGCCCCCGTACATAAAGGAGCAACAGGGGTGTGGCCGGCCTAGAGAGGGGCGCACCAGGAGGAGTCCTACTCCTACTGGGAGTAGGACTCCCCCCCCCCCATTTTCCTTGTTGGACCAGGAGAGAGAGGGGAAAGAGGTGGAGGAGAAGAAGGAAGGGGGCGCCGCCCCCCTCTCCTTGGCCTATTCGGACTAGGGGGGAGGGGGCGCGGACCTTGCCCTGGCCACCTCTCCTCTCTTTCCACCAAGGCCCACTAAGGCCCATTATGTCCCTAGGGGGGTTCCGGTAACCTCCCGGTACTCTGGTAAAATCCCGATTTCACCCGGAACACTTCTGATATCCAAACATAGGCTTCCAATATATCAATCTTCATGTCTCGACCATTTTGAGACTCCTCGTCATGTCCATGATCACATCCGGAACTCTGAACAACCTTCAGTACATCAAAACATATAAACTCATAATATAATTGTCATCGAAACATTAAGCGTGCGGACCCTACGGGTTTGAGACTATGTAGACATGACCGAGACACATCTCCGGTCAATAACCAATAGCGTAACCTGGATGTTCATATTGGTTCCCACATATTCTACGAAGATCTTTATCGGTCAGACCGCATAACAACATACGTTGTTCCCTTTGTCATCGGTATGTTACTTACCCGAGATTCGATCGTCGGTATCTCAATACCTAGTTCAAACTCGTTACCGGCAGGTCTCTTTACTCGTTCCGTAATACATCATCCCACAACTAACTCATTAGTTGCAATGCTTGCAAGGCTTAAGTGATGTGCATTATCGAGAAGGCCCAGAGATACCTCTCCGACAATCGGAGTGACAAATCCTAATCTCGAAATACTCCAACCCAACAAGTACCTTTGGAGACACCTGTAGAGCACCTTTATAATCACCCAGTTACGTTGTGACGTTTGGTAGCACACAAAGTGTTCCTCTAGTAAACGGGAGTTGCATAATCTCATAGTCATAGGAACATGTATAAGTCATGAAGAAAGCAATAGCAACATACTAAACGATCGGGTGCTAAGCTAACGGAATGGGTCAAGTCAATCACATCATTCTCCTAATGATGTGATCTCATTAATCAAATGACAACTCTTTGTCTATGGTTAGGAAACTTAACCATCTCTGATCAATGAGCTAGTCAAGTAGAGGCATACTAGTGACATACTGTTTGTCTATGTATTCACACATGTATTATGTTTCCGGTTAATACAATTCTAGCATGAATAATAAACATTTATCATGATATAAGGAAATAAATAATAACTTTATTATTACCTCTAGGGCATATTTCCTTCAATTGCCATGTCATCAAGAGGTACCAATATCATTCGCTCATACGATAGGGTTGGCTGGCTAGTGATATTTTTTCACTCTCTCTCTCTCTCTCTCTTTCTCTTTCCTCTCGTTTACCTAGGAGTACGTGAAGAGCTTGGGCATTTGTTGCCTTCCACTATGTGGCCAATGCCAGATTTCGCAAAACTATGCCACATAATACGCATCGATGTCAAATCAAAAGATTTTGGCACCGCTCTCGCGATGTGAGAGATTGGCACCGCTGTGCACACAGACCCACATGTATAAACAAATCAATCAAACCAACTACACCAAACTCTCACTCTCCCAAACAAGTGTTTTTTTATTGCCTTGGTCCTCTCTCTCTCTCTCCCGCGCGAGTGTTTTTCATTGTGTGAGTTAATTTGGCACCGGAGCAAAGTAGGTGATCCAGATTGGGGCACCAAGTGAGCAATGGAGGGGCATTGATGCCAAATGCATCACAAGTGAATTTGGCACATGTTTTGGCCTACATAGTGGAGGGCCGCTATAGCCCACTTTTGTACTACCTCTTATTTAGTATAATATTTTGACCATAGATTTACGTAAGAAAATGCTAATGCATGTCACTAGAAATTACACCATTTGAAATTATGTTCAAATACGAATCCAACGATATAGTTCTTAGTGACATGCATTAACATTTTGTCAGTTAAATCTATGGTCAAATTTTGATACTACAAAATACGAAGAGTAAACCAGGACGGAGGTAGTACTTGCTCTTAGGGTAACCAGAGTTACTGGAGTAGTCCAAGTTACTTTCCACTATGACTAGCCTAGGCTACTATAGTAGTACAACAACAAAACGATGCAGGTGATCATGTGAGAAAAAATACTAAAAACATTTCTTTCGGTGCAGTGCGTAGATGCAGTTTTGAACACTATACTTGTCATCGTAATTTGGGAAAATTACGAAGAAATTGAGCTATGTTGTGATTACCGTTTACTAATAGGAAAGAAGTTTCACCTCGATGAGTAGCTTCTCCGTGCACAGAAAGCATGTAAGGAATCCAACAACTTGATCTAGATTGGGGCCGATAGGTTTTATTGTCGAGATCTTCACTGTGCGCATAGACTGGGTCAAGCTTGTGGGAATCATTTTCTGGAAGATGGTCGTAAATACATCAAGAAGAAATTTAAAAATGTGAATTTCAAGAAGACGGAGAAAAAGATGAGTGTTGTACCTGAACGATTACGGATCCAATAAAGAGTTCGGAGAATTTGGCAGACAAGTGCACCAACGCTGTCAATTTCGGCGCGTCAATGACCCTGATTTTTTTGGACCTTCTAGATCCGATACAAGCAATCTCTCAAGGAAAGGTGCATTCTCAATGACCATAACGTGGAACAGCTGGAGTGATCTCTTCCCAATTGATGTCTTGTTGCAGGGCCAGCAAGACACATAAATCCATCGGAGATTCGTCAAGAGGATGTGGAGGCTAATGAACCCGTGGATCTGCTCGAAACGAAGGTGCTCGAGTGCAGTATAGCTGCGGACCAGGTGCTCCTTAGCCTTCTTCGAGATGACAATGTCGAAGAGGTCGAGCTACTTGACTTGAGGGAGAAGAAGTGCGGGCGCAACATTAATCTAGGGAAGATAGCAGGAGCTGAAGCTGGCGCGGCACAGCATTGGCGTGAGGCGGAGCGCGGATGGCGGCAGAGAGCGACATCGTCCAGCTTCAAAGTTGAGCTCCTCGAGCTGATCTAGGGCGGGGGAGAAGAACCAATCGTCGAACTTGGGTTCAACCTTGCAGTTGGTACTAAACATGCGGATGTCAAGGCGTCTGGCTGGCCCAGGGTGCGATGAAAGGATCTTGGAGACTGCGGCCATGCGTTTGCAATCCCCGTCGCAGAGGCAGCTGTCGACAGTGAGGTTGAGGGGGACGCGCCGCCAGAGGGGGCGCCACCCCCGGGAGAGCAGGGAGGTCTGCACGGCAGATTTGGTGGGGAGGAGGCCGATGATGACAAGAAGCATGTCATCGGGGAGGCTGCTGATGAAGTCGAGGCTCGCCGGATGCGGTTTTGGCTCGAGCCGCCTCCGCTTGTTGGCTCCCTCGCCGTCCATCTCAACCAGCGGCGATGCCGGTGTACACGTGTGCTGGTGTGTGTTGTGTGTTGGGTGGGTGCAAGTGCGTCCTTCTATGCATGCCGTCGTGCAGTGGTGAATTGTGCGGGAGTGCGTCCTTCACGCGGAAGAAGTGTGTCCTCAATGCACCCTTAATTTACTAGCGTGCGGGGTGCTATCCCGAGTGGTTTCAACTTTGTTTACTTCACCACGTGTCAGATGGGCCTCTAGTTTACTTATTTTCACTCACTGCCACATGAACCAGCACACAAAGATACAGAACACGAGCTGACAAGGCAGCATGTGGACTGGTTGACCGGACAACTAAACAATATACGGAGCTATACGCTGACACAGTGAGTGTATAATCCGTCGGTATAGAGTGTTCGAGTGAAAGGGGAGGCCCGTGAGTGATAGCAGAGAGGTCCTCCGTTCGATAATGTAGTTCCAACATTTTTTAAAAGTCAAACTTTTGAAACTTTGACCAAGTTTATAAAGAAATTACTTATATCTACAATACCAAAGATAAATGATAGTATGAAGTAAGTACATGTTGTGATGAATCTAATGATCATTCCAGATGTAAATATTTTTCACCACATATACCTGGTCAAACTTTTCTGAGGTTTGACTTCTCAAAACATCCATATGCTTATGGACGTGAGAGAGTCCCTAAATAGAGAGAGAGAGAGAGTGAGAGTGAAATAGAAAGAGTGAGTGAAAAAAGTGTGTGTGCGTGTGTGAAAGAGACATGGACAACACTCGATAAAAGTCGAGAAAAAACGAGTGTGTCTTATGCAAACATATCACACATGCATCTTCGACGACGGAAGCAAGGTGAGGAGATAGTGTGTGGTTGTTTGCAACCGAGAGAGCATGACCCCTAGAACATGGCCAAGAGGGGTCCAGCAAACAAGGGAGAGAGGTCAAGAGAGACGTACGGAGAAAATGCAAACATGGGGAGGAGAGAGTATATGTTTGTCATAGAGAGATCCCCTGGAGATCGTGATGGGACTACATGGGTGGGATATTGAGTGACAAGGTGTGTGCGCGATAGAAGATACCCCGAGAGAGATCGAGATAGACGTATGGATGGAAGGAGACAATACGTGTGTTCCTGATGGCTAGTGAGAGATAATCATACTTAGGGGGGAGTGCTTGCGCCTATGATGGAGTGAGGGCTTATGGTACTTATTAGGGGCGTGTGTGTCACATAGAGAGAGAACAAGGGCGGAGAGTGTTGGATGGGTCTATATGTATAGCGCGAGCGAGACATGTGTATGTGTGAACCAGGGAGATATAAAGTTTGAGAGAGATTGAGGAGCCCCGATAAGGCTGAGTGGTGCGTCAAATAGTTGAGAGGGGGAAAGAGATATTCCATCCGCTCGATAATGCAGTGCATGTAATTTTTTTAGAATTCAAACTTTGGAAACTTTGATCAGGTTTACGCAAATGTTATTTATATCTACAATACCAAATATACATCATACGAAACTACATCTCATGGTGAATCTAATGGTATATGTTTGTCGTTCTAGATGTAATTGTTTTTCTCCACGTACATGGTCAAACTTTGTGATGTTTGACTTTTCAATAAATCAATATGCTATGGACCGAGGAGAGTGCCTAAGTCTAGAGAGATCAAGTGCGTGTGAAGGAGAATGAGTAAGTGTGCAAAAAGAGTATGTGTGTGAAAGAGAAAGTGGCAACAAACAATAAATTAGAGAGAGAGTGTTTTTTCGTTTCTTAGATGAACATCTCACGCATGCATCTCCGAGATAGAAAAGCGAGGCGAGGAGATACACAAAGATAGCTAGTGTGTGATTGTTTGCAACGGAGAGAGACACCCCTATAGCACATGTCCAATAGAGGTCTGGCCAACAAGGAACAAAGGTCAAGAGGGACACATGGAGAACATGGACGCATGGGGAGGGCGAGAGGGTGTTTTTGTGATAGAGAGATCCCCTCGAGATCGAGAGGGGACTATATGGGTGGGAGATCGAGGGAGGTGCGTGCGCGATAGAAAGATGCCCCGAGAGAAATCGAGATAGACCATGCACATCTTTATGATGGAGACTAAGATTAGCTAGTCATATACATATAGTGGGGACTGTGTGTGCCTACAATTGAGTGAGTTTCCATCATACTTGGCTAGCTAGGTATGCGATTGTGTGTGTGTGCATGTGAGATGGAGAGAGAACGAGGGAGAGAGATAGAGTTTTAGATGAGCCTATCGAGTGCGAGTGAGATATGCATGTGTATGTGTGACCCAGGTAGATGGAGAGTTTGAGAGAGAGAGGGAGAGCTCCGAGACGACAGAGTGGTGCGTGAGAGAGTTATGGGCAACGAGCCAAAGAATTTGTGTGCGTACGATGAGTGCACCCAAGATATCTAGCTTAGACTAGAGAATCATACATAGTGTGCGAGAGAGACCTATAGATGGAGTATATATGCATGCG
>NC_041388.1:514161146-514240415 GCF_002162155.2 Triticum dicoccoides
GAGAGAGAGAGAGAGAGAGAGAGAGAGAGAGAGTAGGAGTCCGAGAGAGGGGGAGGTTGCATTTTATGCATCAAAGACTGGTATATACCATGTTTCGATATAAACTTGCATTCAAATATTTAAATTGGAGAACATGTTGTCTGCAATCCACACATAAACGGATATATGCGTATATCAAACAAGTTCATTAACTTGACTTTCAACATGTTCATGGAGTACTATAATACTGTACAACATGCTACTCGATTGAGGTGTTCAATTTTTGATTTAGTTCACTATTTTGACCTGGTGAACGAGCTATTTCATTGAATCGAGATATTTCATTGTGGGTTTGATTCCTGTTTTTGAGTGGGTCAACTATTTGTCATATAGAAAATCACTAGCAACGAGCATGTAAAAACACATTACTCCCGAGCATCATCTCTCCATCTAAAAAAGAAGAGGCAAGCTAATATTTCAAAATTTGATTCGAATCGACTTGGTAAGGTAGACGTGGATGCTCGTTCTCCCAAATTTTTAACGAACCGTTAAACATTGTCTGCTCGGTGGAATTTGCCCGAGCAAATAAGTGGGAGACGCGAAATTACTATCCTATGTGGGACACGCATCAGTTGGCCCGTTGTACATCGAGGGTAGGTTCGTAACTTCATCCAAGTGCGCCTTCTCCTTGGCTGAAATGGCATGTGCCGAATAATTCGTAAACCATGGTCGGCAAAACATGCTCTCCTCGCCCAAAATAGCTCGCGCCCACTATTCCAAAACACGCTCTCCTCGCCCGAAATCTCTCGCGCCCACTATATTTCAAAACACGCCCTCCTCGCCCGAAATCGCTCCCGCCCACTATTTGGGGAGAAGCAAAGTTACTCTACTATCCCCGACCCTCAATACACAGACCCAAGCCAAGAAGCCTAAAGGCAGGGGTAGAACTGTAACTCCCCCTCACATTTCAGACAAATGCGTCCGTAAAACATGGTTCCACTCCCCTCACAATCCCCCCCATTCATACCTCGTGGGCGCCAAATCACCTTCTCCCCGGAAGCTCCCTTCTCCCGGGTCGCGAAACCTCAGCCCCTCCTCCATGGCACCCCCACCGCACCAATTTCACAGCCGCCCTCCTCCCTAATGCTGGAGACGCTATCCATTTGCCGTCGTGCACTAGGTCGTGTGCCTCTTACTCTGTGCTGCTGGAGCTGCCTCGACGACGACCGCGTGAACCGTACCGGAGCCGATTCACCCCCGCCGTTGTTCACGGCGCCGGAGCGGCTCCAACTTTGGATCCGTCTAGAGTCCCGGCGCTGCTTCCCCGTAGCCATCGACCGTCACGACATTGTTGTTTCCCTGCCGCCGGTCGCCACCGCAACCGCACCGACCTCACCGACTCGGTAGCTGGACCTGCCTACTTCACCATGCTGCTAGATAGGTTGCACCCTCATCTCAAATCACTTTATTTAGGCGTCAGTTGTCTGAATTTTTATTCTAGGCCAATTGATTCCCAATGGGAAGTAGCACCCCTCGAGGCGGCGGAGCTCCTAGGCTGCCGGTTTGGCTGGTGTCTAACGTAAGGGAGCGGGGCCGCAAGTTCGCCACGGAAGCAGCACTTAGATGGCTATCTTAGAGTTGTGTGGGTTGAAGGTACTACCGCCGCCGGATCTGGATGACGGGGAGTCTTTGTGGATTGGCCCGGGGGCGGCGCAACCACGGCAGTGCGGTGGGGCGGGGAGCGGGGTTTTGGCCAGGGCCACGGACGGCGGAGGCAGGTTGCTCTGCCGTTGGTCGTTGGCTCTTCGGGGAAGATTCCTAACAGTGTCAGACGGGAGGCACAAGACGGCCATCAAGCCATCCGGCGTAGATCGGACAGTACCAAAATAAAATAAAATCATGTGACCCCAATTTAGTCTTCAGTCAACAGACGTGTGACCACTTTCATACCTTGCTGTTGATCTCTTAGTGTATTTCTTTAGATGAAAGAGATGTGTCGTTCTTAACATTATGCGTTATCTGCATCTTCAGCCACACCGTCTTCTGACTCACCGCAGCTGCTCCAGCAAGGGAAGCATACACCAGAAGGGATCTATAGTCCCCACTCAATAGTTCCCTGCATCGAATGCGCGTGCCCGACATGGACAGCCACAACAACTGCGGGGCCATCGACAAGTCATCACATGATGCTCACTCCTATGGATGGCGGCTAGATAGGTTGTACCCTCATCTTACTTGTGTGCCAAATTTATGGCTTTGTTATTCATCTAAGCATGGAAAATAGATTACCACATTTCACTGTATGCTGATCTCTTACGGGTCTGGTTCTGGAGTTAACGCTATTCCATAGTTCAACTAAGATATTTGTTCTTTAGGTAACGTTGTTCCATAGTTATCATCCATCAGTCAATGTTATCCCACAGGCTGGTGATTATAGTATTATACCACTTCTAGTATTACCTATGTTGTTCTTTAATACTTTTGTGTGCCATCTAGCTAATCTCGAGTACAAATGATACATATTCTGTAGCTTTCATCTGTGTTCTCCCTTTAGTTTTTGAGACCTGTTATTGCTAGTTAACCCCAGTCCTACTATTTATGTCGTCTCCTACACACACTCATTACATAAAATCTAACTACTAGTTGTCTTCCATGCATGTCAGATATAATTGCACACACTGATATATCCACAAGGACCTCACGGAACAATGTAAAGGCCAATAAACTTGATGTTAGTGATACCCAATATGATGGAACATGTAAACACAGTTCTTCAGAAGATTTGCAGAAAGATGTTGAATCCTCTTCACCCCATAAGGTCCTTGCTCTAACTTGGCCCGTGATATGGGTACAACATGCATATAATGTCCTGGAGTGTCACTACGAAAAAAAGACACATCCGTGACATTTTAGGCCGAACGAAAAAAAATTCTGTCATACATATGACACTTCTATGACGATAATTGTGACAAAACCCGGTATCATCATAGATGTGGTAGGCTCCTACTTCTATGACAAAAAATCATGATAGAAAATGGGCTTTTTGTCCTGGGCGGGCCGGAGACGCAGCTGCATGGCATTCTTTGGGCCGTCCATGATGGAAAAAACCGTGGTAGAAGCGAGGGGGAGGAAAATTTTGGGGAGTTCCCGGTTACGGTGGAAGGTCATGGGCCGAGCGATGCGTGCTTCTCTTGTACACGTACGCGCGTGTGTGCGAGGCGTTGGCTCTAACTGAGCCCGAGCGATTGCACTGCAGGCTACGGATTACTGAACCCGAGCAATCGATCGATGGCTGTTAACTGAACCCGATCGAGTGATTCCTTCGCTACTGCTGCTAACTGAAGCCGATTGATGCTGCCTCTGGATGAACAGTGAGCGTTGCGAGGAGGTTTGGATGAACAGTTCCCGGTGGGGGTGGATGAACAGGACCCCGTGGTGTTGCCTCTGGATGAACAGGACCCCGATCGATCGAGCCAGTTGGGGCTGGATGAACAGGACCCCGTGGAGGGCTGGATGAACAGGACCACCCCATGGAGGGTAGAATGAACAGTAGATGGTAGAGGGCAGGATGAACAGTAGCCCGTGGAGGGGTGGTTGAATAGGAGCCCGTGGAGAGGGCTGGTTGAGCAATAGCCGGTGGAGTAGCACGCGGTGGAGGCTGGATGAACAGGAGCCCATGGATGAACAGTCGTAGATGGAGGCTGGAGGAGGTCGACGGTGGATGAACAGTAGCTCGTGGAGCCTGGAGGGGGTCGACGGTGGAGATGAACAGTATCCCGTGGAGTCCCGTTTTGCGGTACGCCACACCCCTCCCAATGAACAGGACCCCCGTTTCGACCATAGCGCTCCAACACAAGTCTGTTTCCTCTGTTTTGCGGTACGCCACACCCCTCCCGATGAACAGGACCCCCATTTCGACTGTAGGAGGTCCGTTTCCTCCATTTTGTGGTACGCCAGACCCCTCCCATCAACAGGATCCCGTTTCAAACATGGCCAGTCGAACACAAGGCCGTTTCCTCCGTTCTGTGGTACGCCAGGCCTCGTTTCCATCACCTGTTCCGTCCAAGCCCTCCCGACGAACACGACGCATTCCGTTGCCTCCCCATGAACACGACGCATTCCGTTGCCTCCCCATGAACACGACGACAATGCTGTTTCTCCGTTCTGACCCGGCCATGTACACGAGCCCTGGCCGTACGTATGCGCGAGTAGGCATTCGAGACCCCGCCCGTATGTACACATACGTGGCCGTATTTTCTTTCTTGCACCCTGGCCGTTGTACGTACGTGTACATGCTACGTGCGCGCCTCTACTACGACACGTGCGCACCTCTACATCCACCAGTATATATGTACATACACGTTCACGACCAGAATGACAATGCTACGTACGCTTTGACCAGGTGGGTCCCGACTATGAGGCACTTCCTTGCATGCGGAGATGTAGCTAGTGGGTCCCAGCAGTCAGGGGCTAACGTTTTTTTGCAAAATATGGTGGCCCGTCTGGTGGGTCCCTGCTGTCAGGTGGAGGAATAATTATTTTGCACGTAATAAGGAGGCACTTCCTTGCTGCGCCCGTGGACCCAGCTGTCAGCCTCTCCACGTACACTCCACGTCCGATGGAAGCTGTTCCTTGACCACGTTGACCACGCCACGCCGAGAGCACCAGGGCGGTCGACGACGGCGAAGCCTTGGAAGGGGATGACGCGGAGCCGGGGAAGACGCGGCAGTGGATGCCCACGCGTAGAGGAGTACGAGGGTTCACTGGTTCGCTGTGGTGTGAGGCTGCCGTCGCCGCAGAATAACAGGGGTGTGGGTGAGTAGAGGGATGGCCTGGCAAGCTGTGGGAGTAGTTGGGGGCGGTAAGGCCTCCGCCGCATCGCAGCCGACCACGGGAGGGGGGAGCACGAGGCATGACCGGCGCTGGTTTGGGTGGCTGGAGCAAGAAGCCAGAGGTTGAAGAAGCACTACGGCCGTTGGATGGACATCGTACGGTCACTGGAGCTAGAATCGTGCATATTGACTAAGTTGACAAAGCCCTCCGTCCCTGTCAACATAGTAGGCCCACAAGTCAGCCTCCCACCAAGGTGGGTCCCAGCTAGCAGGGGGTATTCATTTTTTTGTGCGTAATAAGGAGGCACTTCCGGTGGGTCCGAGCTGACAGCAGGGGGAACATTTTTTTCGCGAAATACAGTGGCCTGTCGGGTGGGTCCCAGCAGTCAGGGGCAAATGTTTTTTTCGCGATATACTGGTGGGCATCCGGTGGGTCCCTGCTGTTAGGTGGAGGAATAATTATTTTCCGCGTAATAAGGAGGCACTTCCTTGCGGCTGTCGTGGACCCAGCTGTCAGCCTCTCCACGTACAGTATTCTTCCGATGGAATTCGGTCATTGACCACATTGACCACGCCGCGCCGACAGCACCACGGCGGTGGACGACGGCGAGGCCTAGGAAGGGGACGACGCGGAGCCAGGGAAGACGTGGCAGTGGATGCCCACGCGGAGAGGAGTACGAGGGTTCACTGGTTCGGCTGCGCTGTCGTCGCCGCAGAATAACAGGGGGTGTGGGTGAGTGGAGTGGAGGGATGGCCTGGCCAGCGGTGGGAGTAGTATGGGGGCGGTGAGGCCTCCGCGGCAGCACAGCCGGCCACGGGAGGCAGGAGCAGGCGGCACGACCGGCGCTGCTTTGGGCGGTTGGAGCAAGAAGACCAGAGATTGAAGAAGCACTACGGCCATTGGATGGACATCGTACGGTTAGTCAAGCTAGAATCGTGCATATTGACTAAGTTGACAAAGCCCTTCGTCCCCGTCAACTTAGTAGGCCCACTATACTGGGTCCCAGCTAGCGGGGGAGTATTCATTTTTTTGTGCGTAATAAGGAGGCACTTCCTTGCGTGCGAAGATATAGCTGGTGGGTCCGAACTGTCAGCGGCGGTAACGTTTTTTTCACGAAATACAGAGGCCGTTTCGGTGGGTCCCAGATGTCAGGTGGAGGAAATCAGTATTCTGTGCGTAATAAGGAGGGATTTCCTTGCGTGCGGCCATGGACCCGGCTGTCAGCCTCTCCATGTACAGTCCACTTCA
Source organism: Triticum dicoccoides (assembly GCF_002162155.2). Lineage (NCBI taxonomy): Eukaryota > Viridiplantae > Streptophyta > Magnoliopsida > Poales > Poaceae > Triticum > Triticum dicoccoides. The sequence goes on from NC_041388.1 coordinate 514,167,207, forward strand.
AATGCATGTCGGTCGTTGACCACGCTGACCACGCCACGCCGAGAGCACTAGGGCGGTGGACGACGGCGAGGCCTAGGAAGGGAACGACACGGAGGCAGGGAAGACTCGGCCGTTGTTTTTGTTTCCCACGCAGAGGGGAGTACGACTATACGAGGGTTTACTGGTTCGTCTGCCGTCGCCGGAGAATAACAGCATGTGTGGGTGAGTAGAGGGATGGCTACGCCAGCGATGGGAGTACGGTAGGGCGGTGAGGCATGCGCGACAGCATAGCCAGCCGCGGGGAGGAGGGAGCAGGCAGTCCCGCCGGCGCTTGTTTGAGCGGCTGGAGCAGGAAGAGCAGAGATTGAAGAAGCACGACGGCCGTTGGATGGACATCCAACAGTATACAGGCCATCTGTGGAAAGCCTCAAATCTGTGGAAAACAGCATATAGCCTATCTGCCATTATTTCAAATAATTTACAGCCCATTTGCTAATTCTTACGGGTTTTTTTGGAGCCCATATTCTTTATGTTAGCATTATAGCCCATATTGTGGCCACGGTTAAAATATTATACGAAATTTTGCATATGTCGGTGCGGTCTGAACTGTTTTTAATCCCGAAATTTCGAGTCACATTCAGACTGATTTTAAAAATAAATGTATATCAATATAAAATCCAATAAATTGTCCATGCATAAAAATCAATGCAATTTAAAATCTCGAAATGAAAAAAAGATATTTGAAAATAATTGCCGGTTTGATGTGTTTTAAAAATGTACAACCCATTTCTCATTACTGATAGGCCATTTTCTTGGCCAGCCCAATGAAGCTCTCCTCGTCTTGAAAGATTTGCAGCCCAACAGGCCTGATAAAGCGACTTACTTGACAAATCACAAAAGAACTGGGCTAGCCATTTTCAGAAAGAAAAAAACTACTGGGTTGGTCTGTGGTAAACATAAAAGAAAAGGTTGTCTAGACAGGCCAGAGTGTCCCGCACAGCCCAGTTGACACCATGCTTCCGTCTAAAAAAAATTAGATAAATGTCACTCCAATTATGGCGATTCATAAAAATGCCACTGCAATTTCCAAACTTTGAAAAATGCCATTGCAATTTTTGCAAACTTTGAAAAACGCCACTGCAGTTTGCAAACTTTGAAAAATGCCACTGCAGTTTGCAAACTTTGAAAAACGCCACTCCAGACTTCGAAAAATGCCACTAGAAATGGCGTGAGATGGGATTTTTCAAAGTTTGGAAATTGCAGTGGCATTTCTCGGATACACCAGATTTGGAGTGGCATTTATCAAATTAACCCAAAACAAAAATAATTGGGTGAGCTGTTGGATCCCTGGTGTCAGCCGCTCGTTGTGCAATTCTCTCGTTTATTGACTACGTTGACAAAGGCATGGGACCCAGATGTCAGAAATCCACTAGGAGGAGCCATTTTTTATTGGCTTGAAATAAGGAGGCACTTGCTTGCGTACTTCCATGACCTTGGCGGGTCCCTGCTGTCATCCTCTCCACGTACAGTACCAGTTAGTCGTGCTTCAAAACTGACCGGCATGCCATTAAAAAAATAAAGGTCGATAACTAATGCGGCACCTCGGGCCAACGCGGCCAGATCGCATTTTGCACGAGAAATTACACACCATGTTTCGTTGACATGTGGTCCCGTTCCAACATATCAGTGAGACGATGGTGAGTAGTAGGAGTATTTCCGAACGGATGTGTAGGCCGGGGCGCCTCTTCGTGAACCGTGGCAAACTCGCAACCGTCCACCAACTCTTCGCCTTTCCCTCTCGATTTGGAACTGTTGTCGCACGCTCTTCGTATCCCTCCTCCATTTTCCTTCAGCCCTTCACCCTTTCTTCTGCCATTGTTCGATCGTCTTCTCCATGGAGGGAACAGGCCAGAAACGACCCCGTTATTCTTGCCCCGATCTGAAAGATGACGTGGTGGAGGAACTCATTGATCGGTGCGACGTCATCACCTCGGCTAGCATGGCAGGTTCGTTCAAGCCCATTCTTGACTCAACTAATAACATCATTACAAAGAACCCAAGAGCCAAGGAGCGGTTTGATATCCCCTATCTTCTTCGTCGTGACCCCGATGACTGGCGCCGGCACGACGGAGGCCTCGCCCTATGCCAGTTGATGCCGCTTGATAATGATATGTATGATGTTAAGATGCCATCGCTTGAGGGCAAGGCTTGGGCGGGCGCAAATGGAGATTGGGTTGTTTACATTGGGTCCAACTGCGAGTGGGAACTTGTGAATGTGTACACTCGTCACCGGGTTCCACTTCCAAAAATCTCAGCACACTGCCCAGAGGTTGAGCACACCGGTAATGTATGCATGTTCAAATACGATCATGGTGACTGTCTTCTATGGAAGATAGCAATTTGTCGAGTTCCCAACCGCTCTTGGAATTACAACAACTATCAAGTTGTTGCTATCTTCGACAAGCTTGTTGCCGTCCTTCGTGGTTCGACTCGATGGATATTGCTCAAAAATCAGTTTCTGTACACGGATGAGTATTGTGATGCAATTCAATACGAGGGCCTTGTGTTTGCTTCCACCACTCGTGGCACTATTTTTGCATGGCATCCTAGTAGTTTCGGTATGTTTGTCTTCCATCGTAATTATAATTGTTTCATCCACATGCATGCGGGTTAGCAAGTTTCCCTTTACTAATTAACCTTCTTCTTGTGTTTCCAAGGTCCTGTGAACATCCCACCACCTATACTTGAAAAATTTTATAACCAAGGGGGAGATGCCGATGGTGATGATCACGAGCAGCGCCCATATACTCTGTGGCGCCTGGCAACTAATTCCGATGGATCGCCTCTTCTTGTGTGTATACAGCCCACTGATGATGTTACTGCTAAGGAAGCAGGTGTCTCCCATGGTCGCACTCTCCGGACCTATTCCAACACCCGTTGCATGGTATTCGGGATGGATACTAGTGTGCTAGCGCCAACTCCTTCTCCCTAGCACAGAATTGATAGTCTTGGAGAAAACTCGCTCTTCCTTGGACAAAACTATCTGATGATGGTGAAAGGCGATCCAACTGTTGTTGACACATTTATGAGAAGCAACTGTGTCTATACCTCGGACATTTGGGTGGTTCCCTACCCTGGTACTGATATAGTAGGCCACTTCAGCCTGGATGATCGGTCCTGCGTTGGTCTCCAGATCGACAATGGATGGCCCGTCCCAGAGAATCACTTGTGGTTCAAAGCAAGCGTTTCCAACGCCGCGGAATGGTTGAGTTGAAGTTCATTTCATGGCTTGTTATTTGTTGTGTGGTGAAAACTTTAGTATTTATAATGTATCCTTGTTGTCGATGTGGGTTGATGACCTGTTGTATGTAATAAAATGATATGCCTGTGATAAACTTACTAAATTTATGAATGGCTTTCGAGTCGCTTCTCTAAATTTGTACTAGCTTCACATGCTTCGCGCGTCGGGCGGGTGTTTTTACTGTAGCCATATGTTAATGTGCTCGTTGTACGTAACCAGCACCTCGAATCCTCGATACTAGTATACTATATACTAGTAGGAGTAAGTAGTAGGAGTAGTAGGGTGGCATGGGCCAGAACAAGCATTCATGTCCAGGAGTACGGCACACGCCACCACCACGACATCCATCTGACACCACATTATTTCTTGGAGTCCGTGCTAGAGAAATCTCTTCAACCTCGTCGTTTCTCTAACTTCAGCCATCGCACGGCGGGCGAGGTGCGGGTTTGCCGATAGTCGGTTTCCTTAACTGTGGTCCCACTTGTAAGGCCAACTCCAACGCACGACCCCAAACGCACCTCCGTTTTGCACAAACTCCAACGATAATTTTGACTAGAAAAGCATGACCAAAGAAAACAAGAACCACAAGAATACATTTTACTACTCCTGTAAGTTGGATTAGTGCCTTCTCAATGCATTCATTGTTGATCTGCGGAGGCTCGATCTTGCGTGCTTCTTTCTTCTTCGAGTGTAAAGAAGTAGACGTTGCTTCCTCACATCTAGTCTCATGTCTAGCCTCTATTCTAGTAGGAGTATCAACAAGTGCACTAATCTCATCTCTAGCCTCTGTGCTAGCTAAAAGTGATAGAACATCTACTAAATTGTGCTCTATCAATATATGGATGTACTCTCCTTCCCAATACAAAAACTTGCATCCATTCTACTCCCTCCGTTGCACAATACATGTCTTCTATTTGTCAAAATATATATGTATATAGACATGTCTTAGTATATAGGTACATCCATTTTTGGACAAATGGAAGTCAAGTATTTTGGAACGTAGGGAGTACACAATAAAAATTTTAAGTTAGCACAACTAGTCTAATCCAAGAGCAGAACCGAAGATTTCGTCGGGTTCTTCCTCCTTCTGCTGACACGTGGGACATCCAGCATCTAGGTCGTGTCATGAAAGAAAATAGAGTGGTAGTTGAAGCCACGAGATGTGCATCTTGGGTTAAACTATAAATAGAATCTTACTACTCTTGAGTAACTCCAAAAGCGGCCACCGAAGATCTTTATTGGATTTGTTTTTCATCACCAGCATGTCGAGATGAAAGATGTGCAGGTTCAGTGGGTCCTCTTGCGTTTTCATTGACATGTGGGGCCACATGTGAGCAAACAGACGATGGGCTCCGCGTGTCCGCTGGCTGGCTGAGAAGAGAGATAGAGGAGGGTTGAACACGGACTGCAGGAAATTTGTTCTGCGTACCTCGATATAGGCTCGATATAGTGGGGTGGCATGGGCCATAACTAGCATTCACGTCTAGCAGTACGGCACACGCCACCCACACGAGTCCCATCCGACACCAATTTTCTTGGAGTCCGTGCTACAGCCATCTCTTCTCCCTCCTATTTTCTCAGCCATCGCGCGGTGGGCGGGGTGGGGGTTTGCCGATAGTCAGTTTGCTTAACTATGGTCCCACTTGTAAGTGAAAATGCAACACCGCACGCATTCCCGCTTGAGCGGCATGCCGGACCAACCGTGTGGGGGTGCGACGCGAACACGGCAGGCTTTTCCTTTTGAACTCGTAACTTGTAAAATTTGGTTCTGCTCCATGGCACGACCGATAGATAGAAAATAATGATTTTGCCTAGAGTAATGAGAAGTTTGGTTCTGGCGCCGTTCATGCATGGAGTACATACGAAAATTATGAAGTTGATGCGAAAGGTAAGATAATTACTGTAGTATCATATACTACTACATGGATTTGATGGAAAGATAAAAATACATATGGATCCATCAACGTTCAACGACATCCTCACGCCCTAGTGCGCTGGGTCACCAACCGACGTGTGAGGAGCAGCGGCGTTGGCGGCGAGCTCAACGTGCTTCTGAACAGTGTCGTCCAAGGTTGCCCTGCGCTCCAAGAAGGCCAACATCCTATCGTCCTCCTCTTGCATGTAGTAGTCCTTGTGGACGATTTGCGCGTACACGTGGGTGATTATGTCGATGGTGTCTTGCTGCGCCACGCGCTGCGTGGCGAGCGCAACCTCGAGGTGGACATTCTCCGGCGCGACAGTGGGCAGTCGCAGGGCCACCAGTGCGTCGAAGAGGTTGTTACCATAGTGGTCGTTGAGGGTGGCGGGCATCGCAGAGCCTGGGCGCGACGGCTGGAGGCTTACGTCAAAGTCGTCTGCAAGCTTCCTGACGACGGTGAACTTGTCGAGGAAACCGATGAGGACCTTGTCGAACAAGGAGACGAAGCTGTCGTCCAAGCGGCCCCTCGCCCTGGTGGCCTCAAGCAATACTACATGAAGGAGTTCCTCAGTGCCGGGCCGCAGGCCGGCATCGTGGACCATTTGGCACAGCCGGCTGATGCTCGCGCTCATCGCCTCCATGGGTCTAGCGTAGCTTCTAGTCAACTGATCTTGCGATTCGAGTGATCACTCAACCCTTGGTTAGCGTGCGTAGGTGCGTAGGATTTCATACTACTCCTCGGCCCTCTACTGCACCTGCCTTTGGCTGTATGATAGGTGGGCCAGCCACCCCCTGGGGCCACGTGTCATTCACCCAAAGGCAGTTGCCGTAAGTCAATGAAGCTGCGTCCCCCTCCGTGCCGGTGTAGTATAGTCATCTCATCGGACCTCTAGTTGGGGCCAAACGAGAGAAGTTTGTTGTTTACTGATTTATTGGTCCCCTTTGCATTTTGCGCCAAGTTTTGACCTTTGATTTAACTAATAAAATGTTAATGCATGTAAACAAAAATGTTGTGTAAGTCACCTTACGAAAACCTAATAATCCCAAAATACTTAGGCACGGTGCATTAACTCCCTCCTTGTTTCTTATTTCGTGACATATCAACCAATGAGAGATGTGGGTCGTGCATGCTTTCAATGACTTGAGACTACCAAATATGACATGCAGTGTTTAGTTCATTGCATGTAATCCTATTAGTACTCTAGTTAGGATTAGCAAAAAAACATTAAGTTCTCTCGCCGATAGGAATAAAACACCATGTATTTATTTATAGAGGGAGTAGTACATTTTTGGTGACATGCATTACTAGATATTGCTAGTCAAATACTAAAATCCAGATGGACGTGGTAGTACTCCTAAATCCAGACGGTGGTGCTACTAGTACTAGTAGTAGTACTACCAATGTAGTAGTAGGAGTACTAGCACTGTACTACCCGTTGGTCAAATTATTACATGCTGCTCCTCACAGTGAAGTGACAAGACCCTGCGCCGGAGATGACACCTGAGTATAGGCGCTGTGCTCGGCATACCATAGTCAGCCTCACCGTCTGCAGTCACTATCATCATGGCTGTAGAGCTAGTCTGCTTACAACTAGCCCTGTTCGACATAATTTCCTGTGCGTAGATGCCCGTGCATTGCACGGAACACCAAGATTGGGGGTGGACGGCTCCGGCAGCGGCCATCGCGCCAGATTTTTCCACGGCCTTCTACTCCTAGATGTGGTGGGGAGGAGATGAGGCTGATTGTGAGAGACAAGGAGTTGTTTGTAAATAGGGAACAAGTGCGGGCATCTTTTTGCAAAAATGGAGAATCTTGGTTTGTATGCGTCAGATCTAGATCCGACGGCTATTGGTGAAAGATGGGAGGCACAACATCATCACCAACTCAGGACCTGTTTGATTCGCAGGATTTTGAAAATGCAGGAATAGGACACGACAATATTACAAGTTTCAAACTGATATTACAAGTGTTAGGAGTAATGTTGCACCTACGAAGAGGGAATTACTAGGAAGTTTACGTAAGAACTTTTGTTACTTTAGGTGGATGCAGCATTATCGTAAAAACTAAAATCCACCGCCCTGACAAGTCACTAATGGGCAAATAAGTTTTCGAGTCTCTGGCCACTTGATGTTTCAAAAACAAATTCAGCTTCTGCGGAGAAATGAGCTCCACCATGTACCCGCGCAGGTGTGGCTGGGCACGAAGCGTGAGTACGCGCACGGTGCACCTATTCTCTTCTTGTATATGTACATCACCTACGTGGGGTTGTGTGAGAGAGATACAAACCTAGAGAGATATAGTGTGTGGGTTCTTGACAGTTTTTTTGGGGGTGGGGGTCAATCAAAAAATTTAACATATGCAATGTGTGTGAAATAGAGTCCTGGATATAACATATATAGAGGGGACGATCCATGAGAAGAGAGTGGAGGTATCATCGGCTTGAGGTGTCTATAGAATCGAAGAGAGGGATGATTCCACAGTACCATTGCGTTCCTCTCTGCTACCATTGCGTTCAGTTTCGACAGTACCATTCAGATTCCACAGTAAATTTCAGTTTCGACAGTTAAGTTCAGAGTCAACAGTTTTTACCTCATCTGTTGTAGTTGGGTGGTTTTTGGTGATGTTAATTTTACATCCATTTTACATCATCTATTGGAGATGCTATTAGAATCCCACTTGAGATTGACGATGCCTGTCTTGTGCTGCTTCAGCCTTGACGTCTTACGGCTCACCGGAGCTGCTCCAACGACAGAACGATCCATCACAACAGAGCAGTGCCTTGGACACCGTCTACAGATTCCTCAGATCTTCCTCCACACCTCCGACGGCCACCTCTGCCTCAACTGCTTCAGCGACCAACCCAATGATGCTGAGCTCGACACAGCTACGGCAAAGAGGTTGTACACTTGTTGCATCACTTATTACTATACATTCACATCGATCCATTAGGGCTATTTTGGTTCAACGGAAAAACATCGATCCACTGGTTGTTACCATCACTCTAAATTTCTGCATGCTCTCCTTACATAATCTCCCCATATTTTTTTCGTATGCATGTCAGATATTGTACACAGTCATGTTGAACATGTAGAGAAAAAGAGAAGAGTTTTGCGCGGCAATACAATGTCATGCAGACAATGCTCCATGGCAAACCCTCCCCACCCCTCTCCAGATTGTAATCCAGAGGAAGATATTTGTTCTGAGGCGGATTCGGACGCCGCTGACCACTCCTATTTACCCCCCAAGGTGTTTTCTCTACCTTGGCATGATGATGTTAGTCATATCATGCATATGTTGCCTTGCAGTGCCTACTTTTGACATCGTATATGTCATCTGCTTAGTTTAGAAATGTTCTGTTATGCCACCTGTTTAGTTTCTATATCATATATGGGAATTATGCAGTCTCATGTCTTTTAGCCAGCCATAATATATGTGAAATGTGCAATGCCATCCTGTTTAACCAGGCATCATATATTTGAATGATATCTTGCCCATCCTTTTCTTCATTACATTTCCATTTGTCGACAATGTTTGTACATTAAACTACTCTTCCTGTGAATCAGCCATTTGGGTGGGAGATGGAAAAATCTGGAGTGAAAACAAGGCCTTCAGAGCAGACAGTGCTACCTGTCGAACAAGATCTCTTGTTGGGTCCCGATAGCTCCTCAGAGATGGATTCAGAGATAGATGACCAGTCCTATTTCCCCACTAAGGTGTATGCTCTAACTTGGCACAGTTATACTACTCATATCATGCATACGGTGTCTTGCATTGCATAGTTTAGACATCATATACACAATATTCAACAGCATGTTCTTAGTTCAGACATCATATTGAATGCCCTCTGTTTAGTATATAAGTCACATATGTGAATTAAATGATGCGATCCTGATTACTTAGATAACATGTAGGTGAATTATGTCATGCGATCCTGTTTAGTTATTCATCATATCTTTGAATTATGTTATGCTATGCTATCCAGTTTAGATAGACATCATATATGTGAAATTATGTCATGCTATTCGTTTTAGTTAAATAATATACATGTCAACTATTTCATGCCCTCTTTTTTCCACACTATCTATTGCATCTGTCTCTCATACAATGTATGTACATTCAACTATGTTTCATGTTTATCAGCCATTTGAATTGGAGCGGGTGATGCCAGTATCTAGCGGACTAAAAACATGGTCTTCAAATAAAACAGTGCTACCTCTTGGTGGAGATAGCACCCCGGTTGTACATGCACAAGAACCAGCCCTACCACACATAACCCAAACTCTCGCAGATTGTACCCCTACTACGATGGACAGAGAACTAGCTTCACCCAATCTAACCCCAACCCCAGCCGATAGTAACCCAGTTCCTGTTGACACAGCACCATCTCCACCACAGAGCTCCCAAATAAGAGCAGTTAGTAAGGCAGCTCCAGTGCCCAAAGGGCCAGTACTATCACGGCGAACCAACTCCACCAGTTAGTACGCCTATTCCTGTGGAGGAAGCACAACTAGCTAGTCGTAGTTTAGCATCTATCGCATTTGATGTTGTTAAATCGTATGTGAGTATCTTCCCATCTTGGAAATATTATACTGAAGATGAAGGAAAATGCCAGTTGCAGGTGTTTGTCCAGGAGTTGTGTGTAAGTAATGTTATTCATGGCAATTACTTTGCTTCGTCCCATACATCCTACCTCCATGATGGTTATAATATAGCAAATTTTCCCATTTTTCTCTATAGAGAAGGACCAATTTGGAAACTCAGGATGAGCTAACCTATGCTAATACCTCTGCTATCTTCAAGAATGCTTGGTGGCAGTATCGGAATTACCTGAAGAAAACGTACTTCACCGGCAAAGAAACTCATCAAATTCCCTTACGTTCTCCTGAGACACATTTACTGGACGATGACTGGGAACGCCTTGTTCTGTACTGGTCCCGAACCAAGAATGTGGTAAGGTCTATGAGCTCATTTTCTATTTTTAAGTATTATATTCTTGCGTCTTACTGTACTCTATTCATGTAGAACAAGTGCCTAAACCTGAAGAACAACTGTTCCAATTTAAGATTCCATTGCTACCATAGGACATAGATATATGTTTGTTTGATGCTTTTATTATGTACTAGTACTTGGCAATAGAAGACTTGGTAGTTTAATCCTGTCCACCTTACTAATGAACTGGTTCACCGAAATGAGTTTCATATACTAGTACATGCTAAACTTGTTATGTGTCTGCGTGTTTCTTCTTTTAGAATGCTGACAGGATATTGGGGAAGAGTGCCTTGTTAAGCAACGGTAAAGGCAGTAATGCAGATAAGGTTCAGGACAGTGACACATCCTGTCTTGGTTTAGTGTTGGAGTTACTGGCCACTACTGCTTGCACAAGCTATTCAAACCCACTGTCTGAATCAGTTCGGTTTCTTGAGTCTCAACTACAAGCTGAAATACATCATTCAGCTGTGCTGTGACAAGAAGCGGAAGGACTGCGGAAGTCCCTGGAGCATTCAGATGCATACTTTCTGGTGCAACAGCAAGCGTTGGAGGATTTTAGCGCCAAATAGGACAAAGCTAATCAGCTTGCTAAGCTTATTGCCAGCATGGTGGATACCCAGGATAACGTTTCTTGAGCTCTTCTGAAGTTGTTTCAGTTATGCTCTTGTTTTGCTGCCGCATTTATTTGCACTGGTGGCCAATTTTGATGGCCAGTGTATATGATATGCTGCTTTGTTCCCTATATTTGCACTGGTGGCGAACTTTGATGCCCAGTGGATGTAATATGTGTAATAGTCGTGATAGCCTAGCGTTGGTTGCTTGCTTATTTATTTCCCTGTTGTCTTGTTTATTTGTTTGCTTGTAGTCATTGCAGTTCTTTTTCCGCGGTTAACTAGTGGCTGCGATAACCTATTTTTTTTAAACTAGGCCACAATAACCGTGGGCTAATATTTACTGTAGTGACACTGGGCCTCCTACGGGCTGTAGAAACAGTGGGCCTTCTACGGGCCGTAGAAACAGTAGGCCTTCTACGGGTCGTAGAAACAATGGGCCTTCTACGGGCCATATCATCAATGGGCCTTATACGGGACGTATGATTGATTGGCCAAACATGGGCCAACAACAGGCCGCATTATGGCCGTAAATAGGCCATTGTTAATAGGCCGTATTTGATGATGCTATGAAAATGGCCCAATGTATTAATGGACCACAAATGGGCCGACTGTAACCACGGGCTGAATTTGGCCCACAAGCAGAAAATGACAGTAACAGGCCGTAAGTAAACCAATGCTGGAAATGAGCCCAAGAATAAATGGGCTCTGAGAAGGCCGAAATATAACATGGGCTGGAAATGGCCCAACGGAATAACGGGCCGTTAATGGGTATAAAGTGATACACTGTTCATTACGGGCCAGTTTCACCAAGGGTTGTTAATGGGTGTAAAGTGATACAGTGTTCATTACGGGCCAGTTTCACCACGGGCCATTAATAGGCCAAGAGTTACATAGGGCCTCATATGGGCCGAAAAATGTCATGGGCCATACATGGGCCAGAAGTGAAAACAGGCTGGAATCATATTGGATGGCCCAGATGACACTACTGGGCCTAATTCGGATAGGGCGTAACGGGCCTTGGGTTAGCGGGCTGTAAATGGGCTATATGCGAATAGGTCGTTAACAGGCTTTCCATGGGCCGGCCCGCCACCTTTTAACCAAGTCAAACGGGTCGGCCTTTTCACAGGAATGGGCCTCTGTTGGGCCGTGTCGCGTGTCGACGTATCATAGGTGCCTTCTGTCCAATGAGTGGATGACATCTGTCCCAACGATGAGCCGACACATGTTTCCTCCAGCCAATGATGATTTTACACATGGAAAATCCCCATTGGTCGGGGCTGTTAACAGGTTATCGAATCCAAAACCCGACCCGATAGCTTAACGGCATTCCATTATGGTGGATGCCACGTGTCGGTCACCCTTGACGAAAGCACTTCTGTGACGCGTGATTTATCGTCATGGAAGTGGACACTTCCGTGATGATAATTTTGGTAATGTCATGGAACACTTCTACGATAGCACAGCTATGACTATCTTGATTCTGTCATAAATTTGTCATGGATGTACATGCATGACAAAAAATGCGACCTACTGTGACAAACATGTATCATCACAGAAGTGTATTTTTTTGTAGTGTGTATCTACTCTGTTGCAATGCCATGTGCTTAGCATGCTGATCATGCATGTAAATATGTCATGCCTTCCTGTTTTTCAGTACCTATTCCATTCATGATAACATGTTTTCAAATTCAAGTATTGTCATTCTACTCTATTGCAATGCCATCTGCTTAATTTCGACATCATGCTTCTGAATATCTTATGCATTGTTATTCATCAGTATGTACTTCATCTGTCTACCATACCATGTTTTTTACATTGAAGTGATGTTCTAGAGCTCTGTTGCAATGCCATCTTAGTTTCCCAATCATACACGTGTATGTTGCCTTAGTTTTTTCTGTACGTATTCCTCTAGCATACAGCTTTACATCCAATTAGTGTTTTTTTACTGTGTTGTCCTGTCGTATTCCCAACTCTTACACCATACTGCCTTCGTCCGGATTACATGTTGTCGAAATGGATAAAAAGGATGTATCTAGAACTGAAATACGCCTAGACCCATCCATTTTTTTCCGGATGGAGGGAATAAATGTCAATATGTCATGCCTTTCTATTCTTCAGTACTTATTCCATCTCTCTATTGTAGCATGTTTTATAATTTAAGCGCCATTCTTCTATACAAGGCATGCAAGGGGAAGACGACTATGTTAGAATCTGAAGGGTTACAAACCAGGTATTTGCCAAAGATCCAAACGTCAGGAGATAATAAACAAACTCCAGTTTGTATAGATACTGCTCCAGCATAGAGAAACCCAACTCCTACTGATAATAAGCAGATTCCAGTGGCCAAAGAACTAGTCCGCTCCAGTCCAGCAAAAATATGTCAACTCCATCTAAGAAGCGTGTGTGTATCCTTGCATCATGAAATTTTATAGCATGTTGATCATATTTTCTACATGTTTCTTACCCATCTCTCTTTTAGAAAATAAGGTTAAATGATATAAGACTTCCTTCATTGGGATTGTATTCGAGGAAAATATCTTGCGGGAATTCTTTGTGCTCCAATGCTGATGTAAGTACCTGTTGTATATCACTATATTTTTACATCAGCATGTATTTTGTTAATCGGCATGAATCCAACCTTTATCTTACCTAAATTTAGTTGTAGCAAAATGTATGATTAAAGGCCACAATGTTGATTTTTGTAAGGAAAACTGCCTGGTAGTTTCGCATCCTGAGCTACATGAGTGTACTATCTCATATCAGTGGGTTTGATTACTTTGGTTCTGCAGTGGGTTTTCAGTGTGTTTTTTTACTATGTTGTCCTATCGTATCCCTAGCTCTTACATCATACTCCCTCCGTCCAGATTACATGTCGCAGAAATGGATAAAACTGGATGTATCTAGAACTGCAATATGCCTAGACACATCCATTTATTTCCGGATGGAGGGAATACATGTCAATATGTCATGCCTTTCTATTCTTCAGTACCTATTCCATCTCTGTTGTAGCATGTTTTATAATTGAAGCACCATTCTTCTATATAAGGCATGCAAGGGGAAGACGGCTATGTTAGAATCTGAAGGGTTACAAACCAGGTCTTTGCAAAAGATCCAAACACTAGGAGATAATAAACCAACTCCACTTTTCATAGATACTGCTCCAGCACAGAGAAACCCAACTCCCACTGATAATAAGCATATTCCAGTGGCCAAAGAACTAGTCCGCTCCAGTCCAGCAAAAGAATGTCAACTCCATTCTAAGAAGCGTGTGCGTATCCTCGCATCATGAAATTTTATAGCATTCTGGTCATATTTTCTACATGTTTCTTACCCATCTCTCTTTTAGAAAATAAGATTAAATGATATAAGACTTCCTTCATTGGGATTGTATTCGAGGAAAATATCTTGCGGGAATTCTCTGTGCTCCAATGCTGATGTAAGTACCTGTTGTATATCACTATATTTTTACATCGGCATGTATTTTGTTAATCGGCGTGAATCCAACCTTTATCTGATCTAAAATTAGTTGTAGCAAAATGTTAAAGGCGCCAATGTTGATTTTTGTAAAGAAAACTGCCTGGTAGTTTTGCATACTAAGCCGCATGAGTGTACTATCTCATATCATGCACATTACTGAATTGTAGTGCTGCTCTGGTTGCCCATTCATTCATTGTGTCAATGTTGCTTTCGTATTACCTTACCTGGCTGATGATAGCTGTGCCATATTGTGTTAATTTGGTGTTGGCTAGTTTCCCAAACATTTGTTGTGCCAATGTTGCTTTCCTATTATCTGGCTTGGCCAATGATAGCAATGCTAGTGTCTTAATTTGGTGCAGGCTGCCGAAGATAAGAAGACAAACTCTGAAAACAGCAAGGCAACCCCATTGTTTCTTTCCGATAAATCTAGGCCAGGTAATATGGCAATAACTCATGATTAATCTGTTTGGTTCCCCTCCTAATTTATGTTATGATGCAGTGGTCGAGACACTCTCCACTATCAATAATACAAGCCTGCCAAAATCGTCATCTTAATCTTTCAGTATCCTCTGTCTCGAATGCAACGGAAAAAATGTATGTTTGTGAACCAATTAATGGCTGAAGGAATGATGGAAATGGTGGAGGAATCAGAGGTGCAGAGTCGTGTGACACTACAACTGATCAATGTTTTTAGAGATAGTGTAGCAAAGCAGCAAGAACTTGCCCACTGCTTATGAGCGTCATCCATGCTGAGGTTGCAGCTTGTGACGTTGTAGATCATTAGGTTCTATTCATTTATTTGCACTGGCATCAATCTTTGATTGCCCAGTGGATGTAATTTCCTGTAATATATGCTGGATGTGCAACATTTTTCCCTGTATGCCGTACCTTTGCTTGATCGGTTTTGGTCCTCTGCATAATTGCTCGTCGTTATGGGCTCAAATTATCTAATTTGGCCTAAAGACATGTATGAACTTTAGTGGGCCCATTAAGTTAATGGGTCGTTACCAGGCCGAAAGTTAATGGTCGGCCCTCTTAACTCCCGGGTCGTTAACAGGCTGACATCGAAGCGGGCAACAGGTGGGCCCAATTGATTTCGCTGGCCGTTAACAGGCCGTTACTAAGTTCGGGCTACATATGGCCCAACTATAATGTGGGCCTTTAGCAGGCTGAAAGAGATAGCGGGCTTGTACTGGACCATGAAGAGCATAGGCCGCTAAGAGGCCGAAAGTTAGGTCGTATTGTAAATGGCCCAACTGTGTTGTGGGCCTTTAGTAGGCCGAAAGAGAAACCGGGCTGGTATTGGACCATGAAGGGCATGGGCCGTTAAAAGGACAAGACTCATGCCCGACTACAAATGGCCCAACAGATATACGGGCCGTCAACAGGATGAAAGACACACCGGGCCGGAAATAGGCCCAACACTTAAATGGGTCGCTAAAAGGCCGAAACTCAGGTCTGACTACAAATGGCCCAACTGATTTATGGGCCGTCAATAGGTCGAAAGATACACCGGGCCGGAAATTAGCCCAACATTTAAATGGGTAGCTAAAAGTCTGAAAGATGTACATCGTGAAAATTGGCCCATCCACTGAATGGGCCGTTAATAGGGCGAAATCTCAGATATTGAGCCCAAATATATAGCGAGCTGTTAACGGGCTCGAACTGACGATGGGCTGCAATGGTGTCAAATCTTTAACAGGCCGTTGACGGGCCGAATTGGCGCATCTCGTATGGGCCGTCGGCTTAAATGGACCTGTCACAAGTAGGCCTTATATGGGCTGGCCTGCTAATTTTTACTGGGCCGGCCTTTTTCACCGGAATGGGCCAATGTTGGGTCGTGCCACGGGTCGACCTATCATAGGCGCCTCATGTCCAATGAGTGGATGACATCTGTCCCAACGGTGAGGCAACACGTGTTTCCTCCGGCCAATGATGATTTTACATGTGGAAAATCCCCATTGGTCCGGGCTGCTAACGAGTTATCGGATCCAAAACCAGACCCGATAGCTTAACGGCGTTCCATTACAATGGATGCCACATGTCGGTCACCCTTGACGAAATCACTTCTGTGACACGCGATTTATCGTCATGGAAGTGGACACTTTCGTGATGATAATTTTGGTAATGTCATGGAACACTTATACGACAGCACAGGTATGACTATCTTGATTCTGTCATAAGATCGTCATGGATGTACATGCATGACAAAAAATGCGACCTACTATGACAAACACGTATCATCACGGAAGTGTATTTTTTTGTAGTGCGGGATATCAACTGATTTTTCAGGCCCATCGTCCGATTCTAGTTTCGGAGGACAGTGCACATCGTTCCATGGATAGGTATCCGGCTCTACGAGCTCAGAAATCCGAACATAGTTCGTCCTTAATATAGAGGAAGAGTTGTTGTTTTGCTCCTCTACTACAGCTATCTGATGGGTGATCGGCGGAGATTTGATTTCTCTCTGATCGGGTTTAAGCCCAATCCGATCGTAGTCTATAGCGACCCCCAAGGCGGCGATGCGATCTAGGAGTTTGTTTAAAGACAACAACTCCGTCGTATCCATCCGTTTGGAGTATTCGGAGTCAACACGGAGGTGATTTTTGATGACCCAAGAAGTCATCGTCGGCTTGGTGGCCGTATGGGCGGTCATGGTGAAGCCGCCTAGCCGGAGGGTTTGGCCCGAGGCCAGGGCTCCTCCGGAGGTGATGCTGTCCTTGATAACAAGGTGAGCCATCAATCCTATCTTCGACGTCACAACGGAACTCTCGATGAAAGCACCAATGTCGGTGTCAAAACCGGCGAATCTCGGGTAGGGGGTCCCGAACTGTGCGTCTAAGGTCGATGGTAACAGGAGACAAGGGACATGATGTTTACCCAGGTTTGGACCCTCTCTATGGAGGTAATACCCTACTTCCTACTTGTTTGATCTTGCTGAATATGAGTATTACAAGAGTTTATCTACCACGAGATAGTTAATGGCTAAAACTCTAAAAGTCTAGCCTATATGATTACGATTGCCTCTACAGACTAAACCCTCCGGTTTATATAGATACCGGAGGGGGCTAGGGTTATACAAAGTTGGTTACAAAGAAAGGAATCTTCATAACCGAACGCCAAGCTTTCCATCCACGCCAAGGAGAGTCCCATCCGGACACGAGAGAGAGTCCTCGGTCTTGTATCTTCATAGCCCATCAGTCCGGCCCATGTCCAACAGGTCGGACACCCGAGGACCCCTTAATCTAGGACTCCCTCGGCCTTGCCATAAATTTAGCGTAAGCTGGCCGTCCAAACAGAGCATGGTAAGGGCACTTGATCTTCACCACTTCAAAGGCCAACGTCTCGGACCTGGAATCATAATCATCCCCAAATGCAACCTCCAGAGCTATTTTTCCAACCGAGTATGCTGACTTACCAGGCACCACACCATGAAAGACAGTGTTTGACAGCTTAAGATTTTTACCAGTTAACCCCATGCGACGGAAGGTTTCATGATAAAGGATATTGATGTTGCTCCCTACGTCCATGAGTACCTTAGTGAATTTATATCCTCCAACCTGAGGTGCTACCACCAAAGCCAAGTGATCCGAATTATCAACCCGGGGCGGGTGATCCTCACGACTCCACACAATGGGCTGCTCAAACCAACGCAAGTAACGGGGAACTGCCGGCTCAACGGCGTTCACAGCCCTTTTATGGAGCTTTTGATCTCGCTTGCATAAACTCGTGGTGAAGATGTGGTACTGCCCACTATTCAATTGCTTCAGGTTACTCTGATATCCAGATTGTTGTTGCTGATTCCCCTGACCGGACTGTTGATGATAACCGCCCTGATTGCCTTGATTGCCTTGGTTACCCTGAAAACTGGTATTAGAACCGCCACCACCATAACCCGGGCCATGAGAACCGGAACCTGAGCCGCCGCCTGGCCCATGATTGTCTTGTAACAAGTTGGAATTTTTGAATTCTTTCATGATATGGCAGTCCTTCCAAAGGTGACTGGATGGTCTTTCCTGCGTGCCATGCTTTGGGCAGGGCTGATTCAGCTACCGCTCCAGATTGACACCTGATCCTCCTAACCGAGGAGGTGGTTTTCCCTTATGACACTGGCCATTATTTTGCATATTGGTGTTAGCCACAAAGTCAGAGTTATTATCAGCCTTGCTCTTACCATTGTTCCCTTGACTCATCGGGTTATTGGGCTACCCCTTGGCGTTGCTACTCTTCTTTCCCTTACCCAGCTTTTCCTCATCAGACTCGGGGTCCTTGGTACTGTCGGAGTCGGCATATTTAACCAGATCCGCCATGAGCGTTCCCATGTCATTGCAGTGGCGTTTGAGTCGCCCTAATTTCTGCTTCAGGGGTATGAAACGACAATTGTTTTCCAACATTAGGATTGCCGAATCAGCCTTGATACGGTCCGACGAGTGCAAAATTGCTGAGACCCGGCGCACCCAATGGGTCTTGAACACAGGCAGCCAAGTCTACAATCGACATAGGTTGCTTGCATGTGTCTTTGAACTGCTGGATAAACTGGGTCCTTAACTCGGCCCATGATCCAATTGAGTTGGCTGGTAGCCCCTTTAACTAGGTACGAGACGTTCCTTCCAACATCATGGTGAAATACTTAGCACATGCATCATCATCGACGTCCAATAACTCCACCCCCATCTCATAACTTTCAACCCACATTTCAAGGGGTAAGTCAGCTGTGTAGTTGGGCACTTTACGAGGACCCTTGAAATCCTTGGGCAGACATACGTTACGTAGAGCCGGTACTAAACATGGTACTCCCAAGGATCTGGAAGTCACGCCTAACTCCACTAAAGATATCAGATAAACCGAAGACGGTTGACGAGTCGCATTCTGAGCCGTCAGCTCAGCCTCACGACGTGCTCTATCCTGATCCATCAGGGCCTGAGTGTTATGGGGTGGGTCATGCCCACAGGGCGGGTTACGACGCTGCTTTCTACTTGACACCGCTGGGGAGTCCATGTGTCTAATATAACTCCGGCTTAGGCGAGGGGTTGAATGGACCCTCTCACGACTGTAAGAATAAGCTTCCTACTGCACCAATGCTGTCTGAAGAAGCTCTCTAGCCCTTCGTGTTTCAACCGCAGCTGGAGACTCGCCCTCAACTGGGAGAGCCGCCAATCGCGCCGCCACAGCAATCATGTTATCCAAAGGGTTAGAGTAATGACCCGGTGGTGTCGGTACATGTTGTGGCATATTATTCTGATGAGGTAGACCTGTCGTGTGCAGTTAAGTCGGCGATCCAGTCCCAGCCACAGTTACTACCCGGTTTATCCCTGGCGGGTCACTGGTCCCTACACCAGGTGTGTTGAAGAGATTTCTTGCCTCATAAACCGGAGGCAGACGACTTTGGTGCCTTCTCCTCAAAACTTCATTTGACACATTCTGATCCAACGAGAGCCGGAAGGAATCGGCCTGGATTCTTTGCGCTTGAGCCTCCAAGGCGCTTCTTTCCGCAGTCATCCTCGCGTCTTCTGTTGCCAGATCCTCCTTGGCTTGAGCTATCTCATATCGTAGTTTTGCAACTTCCGTGTTATGCTGAGCTTGATTTGCCGGGTTAACCTCTGTTGTCAACAATGTTGTCAAAGTGCCTAGTAAATCGGACAGGACCTGAGTCGGCGGGTGCACGGGGCCTCCTGCCCCGGTCGCCGTCGCCGCTGCTGACCCGGAAACCATTACTGCCGCAGTTGAAGAATTCTGCATTGGCTACGTACAGGCCATGAAAATCATGACCCGGTTCGGCGGCCCATAGGGGTCCGAAATACTGTCGCCATCAGAACAGCCCCTAAGCCTACCGTCCTGGAGTTGATACAACGAAGTAGTCTCGCCCGTGGATGACTCACCATTAGAGTACATCTCTGTCTCACCGCCAGACACAGATCATTCCTCAAATTCTGCTCCATGGATGAACCCCACGAAGGTGTTGGGGAACGTTGCAGAAAATTAAAATTTTTCCTACGGTTTCACCAAGATCCATCTATGAGTTCATCTAAGCAACGAGTCTAGGGAGAGAGTTTGCATCTACATACCACTTGTAGATCGCGTGCGGAAGCTTGGAAGGTGATGATGTAGTCGTACTCGACGTGATCCAAATCACCGATGACCAGCGCCGAACGGACGGCACCTCCGCGTTCAACACACGTACGGGACGGGAGACGTCTCCTCCTTCTTGATCCAGCAAGGGGGAAGGAGAGGTTGATGAAGATCCAGCAGCACGACGGCGTGGTGGTGGATGCAGGGCGTCACAGCAGCAGGGCTTCGCCGAGACTACGAGGGAGAGACGTAACGGGGGGAGGAGGAGGCGCCAGGGGCTGGTGTATGAAGTCCCTCCTCTCCCCCACTATATATAGGGGTGCCAGGGGGGCGCCGGCCCTAGTAGATGAGATCTACTTGGGGGGGGGGGCCTAGGGGAGGTTTTCCTCCCCCCCAAGGCACCTAGGGGTGCCTTCCACCACTAGGACTCCTCCTAGGGGGAAACCCTAGGCGCATGGGCCTATAGGGGCTGGTGCCCTTGGCCCATGATGGCCAAGGCGCACCCCCTACAGCCCATGTGGCCCCCCGGGACAGGTGGCCCCACCCGGTGGACCCCCGGGACCCTTCCGGTGGTCCCGGTACAATACCGATAACCCCGAAACTTGTCCCGATGCCCGAAATAGCACTTCCTATATATAATTCTTTACCTCCGGACCATTCCGGAACTCCTCGTGACGTCCGGGATCTCATCCGGGACTCCGAACAACATTCGGGTTTCTGCATATACATATCTTCATAACCCTAGCGTCACCGAACCTTAAGTGTGTAGACCCTACGGGTTCGGGAGACATGCAGACATGACCGAGACGCTCTCAGTCAATAACCATCAGCGGGATCTGGATATCCATGATGGCTCCCACATGCTCCTCGATGTTGTCATCGGATGAACCACGATGTCGAGGATTCGATCAAACCCTGTATGCAATTCCCTTTGTCAATCGGTACGTTACTTGCCCGAGACTCGATCGTCGGTATCCCAATACCTTGTTCAGTCTCGTTACCGGCAAGTCACTTTACTCGTACCGTAATGCATGATCCCGTGTCCAACACCTTGGTCACATTGAGCTCAATATGATGATGCATTACCGAGTGGGCCCAGAGATACCTCTCCGTCATACGGAGTGACAAATCCCAGTCTCGATCCGTGTCAACCCAACAGCTACTTTCGGAGATACCTGTAATGCACCTTTATAGTCACCCAGTTACGTTGTGACGTTTGATACACCCAAGGCACTCTTATGGTATCCGGGAGTTACACGATCTCATGGTCGAAGGAAAAGATACTTGACACTTGCAAAGCTCTAGCAAAACGAACTACACGATCTTTTATGCTATGCTTAGGATTGGGTCTTGTCCATCACATCATTCTCCTAATGATGTGATCCCGTTATCAACGACATCCAATGTCCATAGTCAGGAAACCATGACTATCTGTTGATCACAACGAGCTGGTCAACTAGAGGCTTACCAGGGACATAGTGTGGTCTAAGTATTCACACGTGTATTACGATTTCCGGATAATACAGTTATAGCATGAATAAAAGACAATTATCATGAACAATGAAATATAATAATACTTTTATTATTGCCTCTAGGGAATATTTCCAACAGTCTCCCACTTGCACTAGAGTCACTAATCTAGTTACATTGTGATGAATCGAACACCCATAGAGTTCTGGTGTTGATCATGTTTTGCACGCGAGAGAGGTTTAGTCAGCGGATCTGCGACATTCAGATCCGTGTGCACTTTGGAAATCTCTATGTCTCCATCTTGAACATTTTCACGGATGGAGTTGAAACGACGCTTGATGTGCCTGGTCTTCTTGTGAAACCTGGGCTCCTTTGCGAGGGCAATAGCTCCAGTGTTGTCACAGAAGAGTTTGATCGGCCCCGACGCATTGGGTATGACTCCTAGGTCAGTGATGAACTCCTTCACCCAAATCGCTTCATGTGCTGCCTCCGAGGCTGCCATGTACTCCGCTTCACACGTAGATCCCGCCACGACGCTCTGCTTGCAGCTGCACCAGCTTACTGCTCCACCATTCAGCATATACACGTATCCGGTTTGTGACTTAGAGTCATCCAGATCTGAGTCGAAGCTAGCGTCGACGTAACCCTTTACGATGAGCTCTTCGTCTCCTCCATAAACGAGAAACATGTCCTTTGTCCTTTTCAGGTACTTCAGGATATTCTTGACCGCTGTCCAGTGTTCCTTGCCGGGATTACTTTGGTATCTTGCTACCAAACTTACGGCAAGGTTTACATCGGGTCTGGTACACAGCATGGCATACATAATAGATCCTGTGGCTGAAGCATAGGGGATGACACTCATCTCTTCTTTATCTTTTGCCGTGGTCGGTGACTGAGCTGAGCTCAGTCTCATACCTTGTAACATAGGCAAGAACCCCTTCTTGGACTGATCCATTCTGAATCTCTTCAAAATCTTATCAAGGTATGTGCTTTGTGAAAGACCTATGAGGCGTCTCGATCTATCTCTATAGATCTTGATGCCTAATATATAAGCAGCTTCTCCAAGGTCCTTCATTGAAAAACACTTATTCAAGTAGGCCTTAATGCTGTCCAGAAATTCTATATTATTTCCCGTCAGGAGTATGTCATCTACATATAATATGAGAAATGCTACAGAGCTCCCACTCACTTTCTTGTAAACGCAGGCTTCTCCATAAGTCTACATAAACCCAAACGCTTTGATCATCTCATCAAAGCGAATGTTCCAACTCCGAGATGCTTGCACCAGTCCATAAATGGATCGCTGGAGCTTGCATACTTTGTTAGCGTTCCGAGGATCGACAAAACCTTCCGGCTGCATCATATACAGTTCTTCCTTAAGATGCCCGTTAAGGAATGCTGTTTTGACGTCCATCTGCCATATCTCATAATCATAGTATGCGGCAATTGCTAACATGATTCGGACGGACTTTAGCTTCGCTACGGGAGAGAATGTCTCGTCGTAGTCAATCCCTTGAACCTGTCGATAACCCTTAGCGACAAGTCGAGCTTTATATATGGTAACATTACCATCCGCGTCCGTCTTCTTCTTAAAGATCCATTTGTTTTCTATCGCTCGCCGATCATCGGGCAAGTCTGTCAAAGTCCATACTTTGTTTTCATACATGGATTCTATCTCGGATTTCATGGCCTCAAGCCATTTGTTGGAATCCGGGCCCGCCATTGCTTCTTCATAGTTCGAAGGTTCATTGTTGTCTAACAACATGATTTCCAGGACAGGGTTGACGTACCACTCTGGTGCGGAACGTGTCCTTGTGGACCTACGAAGTTCATCAGTAACTTGATCCGAAGTACCTTGATCATTATCATGGTTTTCCTCTTCAGCTGGTGTGGGCATCACAGGAACGGTTTCCTGTGCTGCGTCACTATCCCGCTCAAGAGGTAGTACTTCATCGAGTTCTACTTTCCTCCCACTTACTTCTTTCGAGAGAAACTCTTTTTCCAGAAAGCATCCGTTCTTGGCAACAAAGATCTTGCCTTCGGATCTTAAGTAGAAGGTATACCCTATAGTTTCCTTAGGGTATCCTATGAATACGCATTTTTCTGACTTGGGTTCGAGCTTTTCAGGTTGAAGTTTCTTGACATAAGCTTCGCATCCCCAAACTTTTAGAAACGACAGCTTAGGTTTCTTTCCAAACCATAATTCATACGGTGTCGTCTCAACGGATTTAGACGGTGCCCTATTTAAAGTGAATGTAGCTGTCTCTAGAGCGTATCCCCAAAATGATAGCGGTAAATCGGTAAGAGACATCATAGACCGCACCATATCCAATAGAGTGCGATTACGACGTTCGGACACACCGTTTCACTGAGGTGTTCCAGGCGGCGTGAGCTGTGAAACGATTCCACATTTCTTTAAGTGTGTACCAAATTCGTGACTTAAGTATTCTCCTCCACGATCTGATCGTAAGAATTTTATCTTTCGGTCACGTTGATTCTCCACCTCATTCTGAAATTCCTTGAACTTTTCAAAGGTCTCAGACTTGTGTTTCATTAAGTAGACATACCCATATCTACTCAAGTCATCTGTGAGAGTGAGAACATAACGATATCCTCCGCGAGCCTCAACGCTCATTGGACCGCACACATCGGTATGTATGATTTCCAACAAGTTGGTTGCTCGCTCCATTGTTCCGGAGAACGGAGTCTTGGTCATTTTACCCAAGATGCATGGTTCGCACGTGTCAAACGATTCATAATCAAGAGACTCTAAAAGTCCATCGGCATGGAGCTTCTTCATGCGCTTGACACCAATGTGACCAAGGCGGCAGTGCCACAAGTATGTGGGACTATCGTTATCAACTTTAAATCTTTTGGCATCTACACTATGAACATGTGTAATATTACGCTCGAGATTCATCAAGAATAAACCATTGACCATCGGAGCATGACCATAAAACATATCTCTCATATAAATCGAACAACCATTATTCTCAGACTTAAATGAGTAGCCATCTCGTATTAAACGAGATCCAGATACAATGTTCATGCTCAAACTTGGCACTAAATAACAATTATGAGGTTCAAAACTAATCCCGTAGGTAAATGTAGAGGCAGCGTGCCGACGGCGATCACATCGACTCTGGAACCATTCCCGACGCGCATCGTCACCTCGTCCTTTGACAG
This sequence comes from Triticum dicoccoides, assembly GCF_002162155.2. Classification (NCBI taxonomy): domain Eukaryota; kingdom Viridiplantae; phylum Streptophyta; class Magnoliopsida; order Poales; family Poaceae; genus Triticum; species Triticum dicoccoides. Next base: position 514,192,211 of record NC_041388.1, read on the forward strand.
TCTCCGTTTATTCCGCAGCTCCTGCTGTGAGTTACAAATATGAGCAACGGCACCGGTATCAAATACCCAGGAGTTACTACGATTACTGGTAAGGTACACATCAATCACATGTATATCAAATATACCTTTGGTGTTGCCGGCCTTCTTATCCGCTAAGTATTTGGGGCAGTTCCGCTTCCAGTGACCCTTCCCCTTGCAATAAAAGCACTCAGTCTCAGGCTTGGGTCCATTCTTTGACTTCTTCCCGGTAACTGGCTTACCAGGTGCGGCAACATCTTTGCCGTCTTTCTTGAAGTTCTTCTTACCCTTGCCCTTCTTGAACTTAGTGGTCTTATTGACCATCAACACTTGATGTTCTTTCTTGATTTCAGCCTCTGCTGACTTCAGCATCGAGAACACTTCAGGAATGGTCTTTTCCATTCCCTGCATGTTGTAGTTCATCACAAAGCTCTTGTAGCTTGGTGGGAGCGACTGGAGGATTCTGTCAATGACCGCCTCATCTGGGAGGTTAATGTTCAGCTGGGTCATACGGTTGTGCAACCCAGACATCTTCAGGATGTGCTCACTGACAGAACTGTTCTCCTCCATCTTACAACTGTAGAACTTGTCGGAGACATCATATCTCTCGACCCGGGCATGAGCTTGAAAAACTAGTTTCAGCTCTTCGAACATCTCATATGCTCCGTGATGCTCAAAACGCTTTTGAAGTCCCGGTTCTAAGCTGTAAAGCATGCCGCACTGAACGAGGGAGTAATCATCAGCGCAAGACTGCCAAGCATTCATAATGTCTTGGTTCTCTGGGACGGGAGCGTCACCTAGCGGTCCTTCTAGGACATATTGTTTCCTGGCAGCTATGAGGATGATCCTCAGGTTCCGGACCCAGTCCGTATAGTTGCTGCCATCATCTTTCAGCTTGGTTTTCTCTAGGAACGCGTTGAAGTTCATGTTGACATTAGCGTTGGCCATTGATCTACAAGACATATTTGCAAAGGTTTTAGACTAAGTTCATGATAATAAAGTTCTAATCAAATTATGAACTCCCACTTAGATTAGACATCCCTTTAGTCATCTAAGTGTTACACGATCCGAGTCGACTAGCCCGTGTCCGATCATCACGTGAGACGGACTAGTCATCGTCGGTGAACATTTTCATGTTGATCGTATCTTCCATACGACTCGTGTTCGACCTTTCGGTCTTCGTGTTCCGAGGCCATGTCTGCACATGCTAGGCTCGTCAAGTTAACCCTAAGTGTTTTCGCTGTGTAAAACTGTCTTACACCCGTTGTATGTGAACGTAAGAATCCATCACACCCGATCATCACGTGGTGCTTAGAAACGACGAACTGTAGCAACGGTGCACAGTTAGGGGAGAACACTTCTTGAAATTTTATAAGGGATCATCTTATTTACTACCGTCGTCCTAAGTAAACAAGATGCATAATACATAATAAACATCACATGCAATTATATAGTTGTGACATGATATGGCCAATGTCATATAGCTCCATTGATCTTCATCTTCGGGGCTCCATGATCATCTTGTCACTGGCTTGACACCATGATCTCCATCATCATGATCTCCATCATCGTGTCTTCATGAAGTTGTCACGCCAATGACTACTTCTACTTCTATGACTAACGTTTAGCAATAAAGTAAAGTAGTTTACATGGCGTTATTCAATGACACGCAGGTCATACAAAAAATAATGACAACTCCTATGGCTCCTGCCGGTTGTCATACTCATCGACATGCAAGTCGTGAATCCTATTACAAAGAACATGATCTCATACATCACAATTCATCATTCATCACAACTTCTGGCCATATCACATCACATGATCAATCGCTGCAAAAACAAGTTAGACGTCCTCTAATTGTTGTTGCATCTTTTACGTGGCTGCAATTGGGTTCTAGCAAGAACGTTTTCTTACCTACGAATCACCACAACGTGATTTTGTCAACTTCTATTTACCCTTCATAAGGGCCCTGTTCATCGATTCCGCTCCAACTAAGGTGGGAGAGACAGACACCCGCCAGCCACCTTATGCAACTTGTGCATGTCAGTCGGTGGAACCGGTCTCATGTAAGAGTACGTGTAAGGTTGGTCCGAGCCGCTTCATCCCACAATACCGTTGAGCAAGAAAAGACTAGTAGAGGCAAGTAAGATGACAAAATCCACGCCCACAACAAAGTTGTGTTCTACTCGTGCAAAGAGAACTACGCATAGACCTAGCTCTGATACCACTGTTGGGGAACGTTGCAGAAAATTAAAATTTTTCCTACGGTTTCACCAAGATCCATCTATGAGTTCATCTAAGCAACGAGTCTAGGGAGAGAGTTTGCATCTACATACCACTTGTAGATCGCGTGCGGAAGCTTGGAAGGTGATGATGTAGTCGTACTCGACGTGATCCAAATCACCGATGACCAGCGCCGAACGGACGGCACCTCCGCGTTCAACACACGTACGGGACGGGAGACGTCTCCTCCTTCTTGATCCAGCAAGGGGGAAGGAGAGGTTGATGAAGATCCAGCAGCACGACGGCGTGGTGGTGGATGCAGGGCGTCACAGCAGCAGGGCTTCGCCGAGACTACGAGGGAGAGACGTAACGGGGGGAGGAGGAGGCGCCAGGGGCTGGTGTATGAAGTCCCTCCTCTCCCCCACTATATATAGGGGTGCCAGGGGGGGCGCCGGCCCTAGTAGATGAGATCTACTAGGGGGGGCGGCGGCCTAGGGGAGGTTTTCCTCCCCCCCAAGGCACCTAGGGGTGCCTTCCACCACTAGGACTCCTCCTAGGGGGAAACCCTAGGCGCATGGGCCTATAGGGGCTGGTGCCCTTGGCCCATGATGGCCAAGGCGCACCCCCTACAGCCCATGTGGCCCCCCGGGACAGGTGGCCCCACCCGGTGGACCCCCGGGACCCTTCCGGTGGTCCCGGTACAATACCGATAACCCCGAAACTTGTCCCGATGCCCGAAATAGCACTTCCTATATATAATTCTTTACCTCCGGACCATTCCGGAACTCCTCGTGACGTCCGGGATCTCATCCGGGACTCCGAAAAACATTCGGGTTTCTGCATATACATATCTTCATAACCCTAGCGTCACCGAACCTTAAGTGTGTAGACCCTACGGGTTCGGGAGACATGCAGACATGACCGAGACGCTCTCAGTCAATAACCATCAGCGGGATCTGGATACCCATGATGGCTCCCACATGCTCCTCGATGTTGTCATCGGATGAACCACTATGTCGAGGATTCGATCAAACCCTGTATGCAATTCCCTTTGTCAATCGGTACGTTACTTGCCCGAGACTCGATCGTCGGTATCCCAATACCTTGTTCAGTCTCGTTACCGGCAAGTCACTTTACTCGTACCGTAATGCATGATCCCGTGTCCAACACCTTGGTCACATTGAGCTCAATATGATGATGCATTACCGAGTGGGCCCAGAGATACCTCTCCGTCATATGGAGTGACAAATCCCAGTCTCGATCCATGTCAACCCAACAGCTACTTTCGGAGATACCTGTAATGCACCTTTATAGTCACCCAGTTACGTTGTGACGTTTGGTACACCCAAGGCACTCTTACGGTATCCGGGAGTTACACGATCTCATGGTCGAAGGAAGAGATACTTGACACTTGCAAAGCTCTAGCAAAACGAACTACACGATCTTTTATGCTATGCTTAGGATTGGGTCTTGTCCATCACATCATTCTCCTAATGATGTGATCCCATTATCAATGACATCCAATGTCCATAGTCAGGAAACCATGACTATCTGTTGATCACAACGAGCTGGTCAACTAGAGGCTTACCAGGGACATAGTGTGGTCTAAGTATTCACACGTGTATTACGATTTCCGGATAATACAGTTATAGCATGAATAAAAGAAAATTATCAGGAACAATGAAATATAATAATACTTTTATTATTGCCTCTAGGGCATATTTCCAACAGAAGGCACTTTTAATGCCGGGCTAAACTCGGGCGGGTCTCGCACACTGAGCCATCTCGATGATGTCGCTGCAGATGTCCGGCTCAGGGCCCGGCTCGCCGATTTTGCCGATGAAGTCATGGATTCCGCCTAAGGGGACCTGGTACCCGTACTCAATTGAACCGATCGCGGGGCCCCAGCATGCATCGTCGATGTAGACCTTGCCACGACGACTCTTGGTCATCCAGCCCACAGTGTATCCCTTGATCCCTTCAAAGTTGCCCTTCAAGAACTCAAAACCACCGTGCGCTGGCCCCACTATGGGCGTCAACTGTCGTGGAATTGTCACGGCAGGTGTCCTGGTGTGAGGACTTAGTCGTGGAGCCATCGCACTAGGTTAGCTTAAAGGGGTTAAACGGGACAAAGGACACAGGAGTTTATACTGGTTCGGCCCCTTGCGGTGAAGGTAAAGGCCTAATCCAGTGTGAGGTGGTATTGCTTATGTCTCGATTACCAGGGAGCAAATACGCTTGACCTAGCTTTCGATCTGTTGTCTCTTGCCCTAAACCACTGTTGGGTCGTCCCTTTATATACACAGGTTGATGCCCACCGGCTTTACAGAGTACCGGTCGGTTCATATAACGTGTCTGGCTCGGTGACCAAATACACATGCCTTACAATACAAGTTATACATATATGGCGGTTTACTCTTATGGGCTTTAAGCCGCCTCTGGGCCTTGGGCCTTTTAACGAGTCTTCATAGTGAACCGCCATCTTCAACGCCTTTATGGGCCTTGTCTTGATAGACCGCCGTGGCTTAACCCGGCCCCTCCTGGGCGGGTTAACCCAATAGTTATATCCCCAACACGTAGGGTCCGCATGCTTAACGTTAGATGACGATTTGTATTATGAGTTATGTGATTTGATGTACCGAAGGTTGTTCGGAGTCCCAGATGAGATCACAGACATGACGATGAGTCTCGAAATGATCGAGACACAAAGATTGATATATTGGAAGGTTATATTCGGACACCGGAATGGTTCCGAAGTGTATCGGGTATTTTTCGGAGTATCGGGGGTTACCGGAACCCCGGGGGGTTAATGGGCCTTCATGGGCCCTAGTGGAAGAGAGGAGGCGGCGGCTAAGTGGAGGCACGCGCCCCCAAGCCCAATCTGAATTGGGTTAGGGTTGGGGGGCGGCCCCCCTTTCCTTCTCTCCCTCTCCTCTTCCCCCCCCCCCCTTCTCCTTGTAGGAATAGGAAAGGGGGGGTGAATCTTACTTGGAGTAGGATTCCCCCCCCCCTTGGGCGCACCACACCTTGGTCGGCCTCCTCCTCCCTCCCCTTTATATATGTGGGAGGGGGCACCCCATAGACACACAAGTTGATCTTTTAGCCGTGTGCGGTGCCCCCCTCCACAGAAACATACCTCGGTCATATCGTTGTAGTGCTTAGGCAAAGCCCTGCGCCGATAACTTCATCATCATCGTCACCACGCCGTCGTGCCGACGAAACTCTCCTTCGGCCTCAACTGGATCAAGAGTTCGAGGGACGTCACCGAGCTGAACGTGTGCAAATCGCGGAGGTGCCATGCGTTCGGTACTTGATCAGTTGGATCGCGAAGACGTTCGACTACATCAACCGCGTTACTAAACGCTTCCGTTTTCAGTCTACGAGGGTACATGGACACACTCTTCCCCGCTCGTTGCTATGCTTCTCCTAGATAGATCTTACGTGATCGTAGGAAAATTTTTGAAATAGTACGTTCCTCAACACCATGGCCTCCGCCAGCCGCGCCTGACGCGTAGGCCGGGTTGAGGCGTTGCTCCGGCATGAACTGCTGCAGCCGATGTCGCACCTCCTCCGCGTGTGCCCGTGATACATCTCCAACATATCTATAATTTTTTATTGTTCTATGCTATTATAGTATCAATATTGGATGTTTTATGTACATTTATAAGCAACTTTATATCATTTTTTGGACTAACCTGCTAACTTAGTGCCCAGTGCCAGCTGCTGTTTTTGCTCATTTTTTACTTTACAGAAAATCAATACCAAACGAAATCCAAATTCCACGAAATTTTTTTGAGATTTTTTCTGGCGATAAAAGACTTTGAAAGCTTCGGGAGGCCATGAGAAGATGGAGGAGTGGCCCACTAGGCACCTCCGTTTGACTTAACTCCGCCTCTATAAATACTCTAAAATCAGGGAACCTACTAGGGAGTTCACGAAGTACTTTTTCCGCCACCACAAGCCTCTGTCCTCGAAACAATGTTTAATTGTGTATTATTCGTTTTTCCATTGATACATCTGCAACACGCATGTGACAAGGAGAGGTTTTACTAATACTCCTATAATCTCTTGTGTTCGTGATTGTAAAAGGAATGTTATATGATGTATTAGTATATACTTTCTCCGTAAAGAAATATAAGGGCATTTAGATCATCTATCTATCTATACCTCTATACCTATACTAATTCTTGACTCTCTAGAAATTCACATGTTAATCAGATTTTACCGAAAAAGGCTTTCGCCCCGCTTTATATATAAAGCACAGATCACCAACAACCCAGTACAGCACACACCACCAACATACACGCACACACCCAAGGCAGGATACAAAGGCGCTGAGCGCAGCGACACCACCCTAGCACTACAAGAGCCATCGGGGACCTCAACCGTGAACACGCCACCGTGAAGAGAAAAAGCTACATACGACGCTCCGTGGGCTCCAAGGCGGTGCCAACAGGAAGGTTACGGCACCGAAGTGCCGCCACCGCCCGACCCAAGGATCAGGGTTTCCCCTGGAGCAACACGATGGGCAGCGAGAGTCGCGGCGACGCCTTCAAGAAGGGAACGAGCTTCGCCGTCGCCGGTCAGTCCGAAGATAGAACAGGTTTTCACCCCGACCAATATTCACCGCCACCGAACGCCGCACCCTGGCTACCACGCCGCCCACACGGCCATGGCCACCAGGCAGCACCATGTCACGGGCTTTGCCCAGGAGCACCGCGACACCACCACCAGGGCCGCCGCCCCAGCATCCATGACCTTGACGCCACCTCACCCGTCACCCACCGCTACCCCAACCAAAGAGCCGAATGGAAAGGAACCGCCTTTCGCACTCCTGAGCAATCCCCAGCGTCGAGACCCGAAGTTCGGCCAAACCTGGCCACCATCGACCCGTCCTGCTGCCGGGCGCGAGACGAGCTCGGTCCAGCAACCGGGCGCGAGACGAGTCAGATCCTGCTGTCGGGCGCGAGACGGGCTCGATCCTGCTGCCGGGCGCGAGACAAGCTCGGTCCTGTCGCCGGGCGCGAGACGGGCGGTGGGCGCCGCTGGAAGAGGGCCAACCCTCCAATGAAGGTAGCGCCTGAACAACGAGGAGAGGAATCGAAGGTCGTCAAGGGCGCTCCCCGACAGGCAGACGCCGAAGAAGTCCAGCCGCCGCCTTGAAACGACCCAGACCACCGCCATGGGCCACCACCACGATGTGGAACCCCACATCCACGCCGGGACCCCGAGGGACTGCTCCGAGCCACCCGCCGACGGCCCAGCGCCAGAGCCAGGGAGCAGGCCGGCAACCGCCGCCGTCCCCTCCCGAATCCGCGCCCAGGGCGATCCCCGGCCTCCGCCCTGCGCCACCAGCCGGATCTGGCCGGAAACCGGCTCGTCCACAACCACCATCACCGACGCCGCCGCGTCAGATCCGCCGCCGCCACGGGTGCGCCCACCACCTCGAGGCCCTCCACGCCGCCACCCCGGACCAACAGCCCCGCCGCCGGGCCAAGCAGCCATGCCGCCGCGCCCCCCGAAAGCGCAGCGCCGCTGTCCGAGCAGGGCGCCCCGCGCCGCCGCCGCCCGAGCAGGGAGAGACGAGGCCCCGCCGCCGCCAGCACCAAACGGGCTTCGCCCGCCGGCGCGCACGGGCGGCGGCGAGGGAGGAAGACGAGGGGAGGGGAACCGGCCGACGACGCCCTAGGGTTTCCCCCCGGTCGCCCACGGGGACGACGCGAGAGGAGGAGGGAGCCACCCTGCTTGCTCTCGCCAAACTCTAGCCGTACTGCTTAATCAGATTTTACAAGCCGTTAATCTGGTGGGACCAAATTATTACGGTGTAGATCTACCCATATAACTCACGGCTGAAATTTTGCTCAATTCTGAAGAAAATATATTATTCAAAGGCCCACAATGAAGACACGATCATAATCCACCGTTTCATCCTCCTCTAACTAACATATCTCTTTTTCCTATCTTAAAAACAACAAATCTCTTTTTCCTAAAAAACACTAACCAAATATCTATCTCTTCTGAAGAGAAAAAATCTCTATCGTAAAAAAAGAATCTCTATCGTAAAAAAAGAATCTCATCTACTCCTCTACCCCACGGACTCTTCCATTGTAAAACAAAAATCCATCCATGCATGCTTCTTCATCTTCTACGTGATCCTCTCTCTCTCTCAACTCCGCAACCTCTTCCCACGCTTCCTTCTCTTCTACCTGATCTCTCTCTCTCTCTCTGCCAAGGAAAAACAAATCTATAGAATCTCTCAAGCCAGACAAAGTAAGTACAGGTTGTGGTGCTCAAGGAGATTAATAGATTAAAAAAATCATCATCAGAATCAAGTTTGTTTTCTTACGTTTACACATGAATCTGTTGTTACTTTGCCTTTGATCTCTCCCCTACATCTCTTCTTCAAGTCTCCACGCCATGCCGTTATTAAACTCAATCGGAATTGGTTGTCGGTGGGAGCTGCTGACGCCGCAAGCAACGGATCCTTCTCAACCTGTTCTCTCCCACCCTATAATACATGATCCGTTTTTCTGAGATAAACACACTGTGTTCGCATACGTTGTGTTCCTGTTAGATAGATTGAAAAAGTGCAGATTTGATCGGGAGGTTATGTATGTGCATATTCAGGTCAATCCCATCGCCGACTTCTACATGTGCATGTCACCAGATGAGCTGCATGCTAGCTAGGTGTTGGATTTGGTTTGAAAGAAATCAAGTCGCGAGCCAGCCTGCTTGCACGCTGCTCATCGGCGACACTGCAGGCCAGTACGACAATGATCCTGTTTGCATTGATTGTGGGTATGTGCTCTCCAAAGATTGAATCCCAAATATTCTCACTTACAAATATTGGGCGCCTCATGGAGTTTGGGCTGAAGCACAGGTATGCCTATCATCACGTTAGCTTATATAAATTAAAGATCTTATTATCAGTAGGCAACATCGTCCCTGGTCAACCTTCTCCCATTGGGTGCCAAGATTGTCTCTGGTCGTTGTGCAGGTCAGCGAATCGTCTTCTCGGCCAAAGTTTTTTCTAACAATTAATTATCCCACTGATTATATTTAGTATGTTGCTAACAAACTACACGAGAACCTTTTGTTTATCACTGTTCTATACTCATTTTCTTTCAGTTAAAGCTTTGGATTTCATAGCCGCTTCTCTAGAGGCTAAACTGCAGGTGCAAATCTTCTAGATTTTGTGTTCTTCTATTTTCTTTCATTTGTCTATTCTATTACTATACTAATTATAGAACTTAATAGCATCCATCGGGTGGAACTTTATCATAACTGCTGGGATTAATCTATATTACACATGTTTATTCTAAAGTTTATAAAGTTTTTCTCCATCCGATTGATCTATGGCGCTGGGAATTTGAGTTGCGTCGAATGCATCTAGGGATTGGTGGGCAGGGGAGGTTGCGATGAGCTGCAAGGAGGAAAAGATGTTCTTGGCAAATGTGGCGGCAAGGGCGCCCCGGTAGGCCTGGTAGGTGTCGTCGGCCATGTAGTTTTTGCATTACTGCAGAGCCTCACATTGTTGTATTCTTCAATTTTTTTTCCTTGCAAATCATTGGTGTGCACTAAAACATTTTTTGGCATTAACAGGTTGAAAGTTTTATCAATCTGATTATATATAGATTATGTGCTATACTGAGTTTGGACATGGAGTCAATGTTGATCGGTAGCGCTCTATTGACTACATTAATATATATTTTTCATTTTTTCATGTGCCATGTCCATTGTTTGCACTTTTCAACTGTAGACATGGGTGAGTTTGATCGGAAGTCTATGGATTGGTTAGTCTCTCTTATCAGAAGTTCTGATTTTGTTTGTTTATTTAGCAGACTCAAGTTCATTTGAGACAATATACATGCGATGAATCTCATACATAAATCATGAATGCAGAGAATTTGGAACAAGTTGTTAGACTGTATATACGTAGCCTCTGTATTGTAACGTTCCCGAACAAAGTGATAATCCACCTCAATGTGTTTTGTCCTCGCATGAAACACTGGATTAGAAGAAAGATATGTAGCACCAATGTTGTCACACCACAGAACTGGAGGACGAGCTTGAGGAACACGCAACTCTCTCAACAGAGACTGTACCCATATGATCTCAGCAGTTGCATCAGCAACGGCTTTGTATTCAGCCTCAGTACTGCTGCGAGACACAGTTGCTTGCTTGCGAGCATTCCAGGCGATCAAGTTAGCACCCAGAAATACCGCATAACCCCCCGTGGATCGCCTGTCATCCGGACAACCAGCCCAGTCGGCATCAGAGAAGGCCGAGAGCTCATATGACGGTGCAGGCTGAAGATGCAGACCATAGGCAGCAGTACTACTGACATAGCGCAAAATACGCTTGACAGCTGACCAGTGAGACGTCTTGGGTGCATGCAAAAACTGACAGACACGGTTAACTGCATAGGAGATATCAGGCCTGGTGATAGTGAGATATTGCAGACCACCAACAATACTGCGATACTCAGTAGCATCATCAGCCGAGAGAGAGTCACCATCAAGAGCAGACAACCGATCAGCAGCAGACATCGGAGTGAAAACAGGTTTGCATTTGAGCATTCCAGCACGACGCAACAAGTCCAAGGAGTACTTCTTCTGAGTGAGAGTCAAACCTGCAGAGGACCGTGAAACCTCAAGACCAAGGAAAAAGTGAAGAGCACCCAAATCCTTGACAGCAAAATCATCACGAAGAGCAACCACAAGGCGATCAGCTGCAGCAGCCGAAGAACTGACAAGGATGATATCATCAACATAAACCAGGATATACATCGTGACCTCAGGGCGCTGGAGGAGGAACAGTGATGTATCAGCAGTGGATGGAGTAAACCCAAGAGCCCGAAGAACGGATCCAAGGCGAGCATGCCATGCACGAGGAGCCTGTTTCAGTCCATACAGCGCCTTGACCAGATGACAGAGATGATGAGGTCGTGTCGGATCAACAAAACCAGGCGGCTGACGCATATAAACCTCCTCCTCCAGAATGCCATGGAGAAAGGCATTCTGTACATCAAGCTGACGAAGGAACCATCCACGAGTAATCGCAAGAGACAGTAGTAACCGAATGGTAGTAGGCTTGATAACTGGACTGAACGTGTCTTCGTAATCAAGACCATACCTCTGTTTGAAGCCCTTGGCGACTAACCGTGCCTTGTAACGCTCAATGGAACCATCAGCATGGCGCTTGACCTTGAAAACCCACTTGGAATCAATGATGTTGACACCAGACTTTGGAGGAACAAGACGCCAAGTATCATTCTGTTGGAGGGCATAAAACTCTTGTTCCATTGCAGCACGCCAATGAGGAATACTCAACGCAGCCTGAAAGTGACGAGGCTCTGCATTAGGGTCGCCAGCAGTATGAGCCATGCACGCAGCAAGCCATGCAACCGTGCCATCTGTCCGCTCTTTCGGGCGAAACACACCAGACTGGCTCCGTGTGCGCGGTCGAAGTGTGACGGCAGAATCTGCCGGAGCCGGAGCAGGAGCAGAATCAGCAGAGGTCGTGGACGAGGCTGAAGCCGAGTCCGGCGAGTCAGGCTCCCCGGTGGCCGAGGCAGGCGACAAGGCCGCTGGGCTAGCGACAGCACCGGCCGGCCCAGGGGACGCCCCCGCCAGTGGCCCAGGCGAGCCACGCAAGGCTGGTGACGCCCGCGAGCCAGGCGAGCCGAGCGAGGGTCCCGCTGGTGTGGACGAGGCTCGCGGGTCGGGCGAGGTGGCCACTGGCGAAGCCTGCGAGCCGGGCGAGGCGGCTACTGGGGTGGCCGGGTCCTGCGAGTCGGACGAGGCGGGCGAGGCACCCGCCACTGGCGCTGGCGTGGGTGAGCCAGGCGGGCTGACCGCCTCGGGCGACCGGAGAGCGGGTTGGCGGGTGCCACCGTTATGCATGGCACATGCACGTCCCGACCAGAAGAATCATCAGCGACCTGTTCATCAAGGAGCTCGAGCCGAGCACCGCGTCCAATACCTGCAGCATGATTAGGAAGCAACGCAGGTGCATATGCAACATCCACAAACTGATCAGGCGTAGGTGTAGACACAGGCATTGGTGGTGTGGAAGTGGAAGCGGTGAGGTCAGTCGGAAGTGCACGAAAGGGAAACACATTTTCATCAAACACAACGTCACGAGAGATGTAGACGCGGTTGGTAGGAACATGTAAGCACTTGTACCCTTTGTGAAGAGAACTGTACCCAAGAAAGACACACTTCTTAGACCTGGACTCTAGCTTGCGCTTGTTGTATGGACGGAGATGAGGCCAGCAGGCACACCCAAACACCTTGAAGAAAGTGTAGTCCGGAGTCTCATTAAGCAAGAGCTCAAGCGGAGTTTGCATTTTCAGAAGCCTCGAGGGTAGCCTGTTTATAAGAAAACAAGCTATAGAGAAAGCATCACTCCAGAACCGAAACGGGACGGAGGCATGAGCTAGCAAGGTTAAGCCAGTTTCAACAAGATGACGATGCTTACGCTCAGCAGCACCATTCTGCTGATGTGTGTGAGGGCATGACACGCGGTGCGAGATCCCAAGCTCATTAAAAAACGAGTTGAGGTTGTGGTATTCACCCCCCCCCCAGTCGGATTGGACATGGATGATTTTGTGCTTAAGAAGGCGCTCAATATGTGCTTGAAACTGAATGAAGACATCAAACACATCAGACTTTCGCTTAATAAGATATAACCAAGTGAAACGGCTGTAAGCATCAATGAAACTGACATAATAATTGTGACCACTAACGGATGTCTGGGCATGACCCCATACATCAGAAAACACAAGCTCAAGAGGATGTTTCACAACACGACTAGACTCTAAAAACGCAAGCTGATGACTCTTGCCCTGCTGACAGGCATCACAAATTGTTTCAGCAGTTTTATTGGACACAACTGGGAGATCATGACGATGCAAAATATGTCGAACTATGGGAGTCGCCGGGTGACCAAGGCGCGCATGCCAGTGTGTAGGCGACACACGAACACCACTGAACACCTGAGGAGAGGACGACGTGGAAGAGGAGCGCGGCGCATCAAGTGCATACAGGCCATGGCGAAGACGACCGCTAAGCAGAACGGCCCTCGTGTCCCGATCCTTGATAAAGAAACGAAAGGGGTGAAACTCAGCAAGGACATTGTTATCACGGGTAAGTTGAGGAATGGACAACAAACTACGTGTAGCAGAAGGAACACGAAGGACATTAGATAGATGCAATGTGCGAAAGTTGTGTGCAAGGAGAGAAGCCTGACCAACATGAGAGATGCGCATACCTGCTCCACTAGCGGTGTGCACCTGATCATGACCGCGATATGGCTCCTGAGTAGAGAGCTTACCCATCTCACCGGTGAGGTGGTTGGTAGCTCCAGTGTCCATGTACCATGCAGGATCAACGGAGTATGACGGAGTGCGACCATGATCATGACTCGTCACAGCAGCGGCGGCCTGCTTGTCGTTCCCCTTTCCGTTGTTGCCAAGGCCCAGAAAATCCTGCTTGTAGCGACGATGACAGCGAGAGGCAATGTGGCGCTCCAAGCCACATAGCTGGCACGCCTGTTGGGCACCACAAGAAGAACAACACGCCACGGGCCGGTTACCACCTGTGATGGTCGGAGCGCTGCCCCTCGAAGCTGGTGATGAGGGCAGCGCTGGTTTGCCTCCGGACGAAGATGACCGCTGAGGCTTGCCGTGAGTTGCGGTATTGGCGGAGGCGAAACTGGGAGAGGCTCGGCGCGCCTTGATGCGCTGCTCGCGGCCAAGCAGACGGGCGTAGAGCTCACGAGGTGGTAGCGGGTCATCGCGACCGTGAACGTTCTCAATGAGATTGTCATAATCATCATCAAGCCCATTCAGTACGAAGGTGGTGAACTCCTGATCCTGTAGCGACTGGCCAATGGAGGCCAATGTGTCGGCGAGACCCCGCATCTTGTTGAAGTAGTCGGTGATGCTGAGGTCACCAAGCTTCGTCTCACCCAACTCGGTGCGGATAGAGTGAGCACGCGCCTGAGACTGAGAGGCAAAACTGGTGTGAAGCGCCGCCCACGCCTCCCGGGATGTAGCGGCGAAGATGACCAGCGACGAGACACTCGGGGTGAGCGAGGACTGGATGGCGGAGAGGATGGCCTGATCCTGGGCCACCCAGGTGTGGTACGCTGGGTGGTGGGGTGGTGGACACGGTATGGACCCGTCAACATATCCCTCCAAGTAGCGGCTCCGCAGAAGAGGCAACACCTGGGCACGCCAGGACAAGTAATTATCCGGCGCAAGCTTCACCGGTAGCAGATGTGAAAAGTAGAACGGTGACGACGCGGCGACCGGGTCGGTATGAGCAGCAGACACCGGATACAGTGTGGGAAACCCGGGAGGACCAGCAGCGTGTGCCCCGTAGGTGGGACGACCGCGGCCCCGGGAGGATGCGGCTGTGGCGCGGCCGCAGCCCCGTACGACGGCTGTAGCGAGGCAGCCGCCTCTCCTGTGTAGGAGGCCGCAGCCCCGTGCGGCCCTGGGTAGGCTGCGTAGGGGTGCTGGGGAGGCAACGGCGAAGATCCATAGGGGTGGCTCGGTGGCGCCGCCGGTGGTTGATGTAGAGGCGGCGCACCAAACGCCGGCCACGAGGATGGCAGCAGCGGCGGAGCACCAGGAGCCATCGGAGGCGCGCCATACGGGTAGTAGCCGTAGGGCGAGGGCGCGGTAGCGCCATAGGCCGGCGGCGGGGCAGCGCCGTAGAGCGGCGGCGCGGCGGCATCGGCCGCGACTGGGGCTAGGTCACCCGAGGTCTCGCCATGCAGGCGAGATTGGATCGGGGACCCAGGCGGCGGCGGGGCCCCATAGGCCGCCACGAGAGGCCCAGAGGAGAGGAACGGCGAAGAAGGGGCAAGGACCGGCGCGGCGGCGGCCACGGCGACGGAGGTCGGCGCGACGGCGGCGGCGGCCGGAGCAGCGGAAGACATCGTGATCGTGACCTAAACTGATACCATGTAAAACAAGATATTTTGGGAACTGCACGACACCCCTAACTGGGGTGTGGCTATCTCATTATATAGAGGTACCCAAGGGGTACAATACAACGTTACAATACAGAGGCTACGTTTGTTGTATGGACGGAGATGAGGCCAGCAGGCACACCCAAACACCTTGAAGAAAGTGTAGTCCGGAGTCTCATTAAGCAAGAGCTCAAGCGGAGTTTGCATTTTCAGAAGCCTCGAGGGTAGCCTGTTTATAAGAAAACAAGTTGTAGAGAAAGCATCACTCCAGAACCGAAACGGGACGGAGGCATGAGCTAGCAAGGTTAAGCCAGTTTCAACAAGATGACGATGCTTACGCTCAGCAGCACCATTCTGCTGATGTGTGTGAGGGCATGACACGCGGTGCGAGATCCCAAGCTCATTAAAAAAGAGTTGAGGTTGTGGTATTCACCCCCCCAGTCGGATTGGACATGGATGATTTTGTGCTTAAGAAGGCGCTCAACTACGTATATACAGTCTAACACAAGTCACTCAGATCTATATATCGATCTAGCTTTTGTCACACAGAGAAAATAATCAACCAACAGGTTCGGTTGTCTACTTATTTCACGCACCACAGTTCATCAGGGGTACCAATTAACTTGGATCCAAATGTTTATTTTCTAATCTTATTTTTATGTTCCTGAATAATGAACTTTTGGGTATTGTATGTGTGTAATTTTGCAAAATGAAAAGGAGTAATAGCATGTATGCCCACAGAGATCAATGGATGACAGAGCTCCCAGCCGATTGCTTGCGCTGCTTCTTCTCATCAGTATGTACACCAGCAGCCAGCATGCAACCACACATGCATCATTCATGCATGCAAATCTTCAGGACCATGGATAATTACGTTGGGCAAATGCTACTCAAAATATTGATATGTTATTATGACGATATTTATGGTAGTAGTATCACTTTTTAATAATTTTATTAGCTGATATTGTCACATAGTTTTGCATTACGAGAATTACTGTGCTGAGACAGAATTAGATGTAGACGTATTTTATTTCGTAGATTTTTTATGTTGTTATGAAGATGATCTATTCACAGAAACTCAGTTTACTTTGACATTTGAAATGCAAGAGAGCAAAATGACTCATTATGTGCACCATGTTTTACAAATTTATAAAACTTAGTATATGACAAGTTCGACACACAAAAAGCATCCTGGCACAAATAGGGTGTATACCTAACCAATATGTAATTATTAAGTAAGAATTAGCTATGACGATATCATAGATTTGTGTTAAAATAACCTTCTATTCCATAATCACTTGCATCCTAAGCCGAATCATGTGGAGTGTCCTAAAATAAAAAATAATAATTCTTGACATCCACATATATTAGAATGATCAAGATTTTTATAATATATCTATCAAATGCAACTATAGAATTTATGGTATTCCTTCATCTACATTTTTGTTGCTTCTTCAATATTCTTTCATTAGTTAAATCTGAATGCATATGTTTGTTAAAATCTGAATGAATGTATAGGCATGCAATCCCTGCAGAATTAGGATAAAATAAGGAATAAAATAGTATGAAATCACACGAAGATAAAACACAATTCATATGTAAACTATATTGATACCAAAATTTCAAATTTCAAATTATTATTGGTTCCATGTGTGTTGGACGCTAAACAAGATCCAAAATCTACAAAGTTTGACTTAAAATATATATTAGTAAAAAAAAACTACGCCGTGCGAATGCACGGGTTGGTGACTAGTCATTTTAGTCTCTACTCCTAATAGAGCAGTTGGCGAATAGTCTCCACGGTTTATTTTCGCTGGGTTTTTTTCGTCTGGTTTTTTTCGTCTCACCTCCCACCGCCGCCCCTTCATATTGGTTTTTTCATCGTCTAATAAAAACTTTCCTAACTAGCAACTTTTTAAATGGGTAGGAACCGATAGCACTTACCAAACAATGAAATCCAGTTTCATGACAATTAATGCTAAAATCTTAACTTTCCTAATGCATCGATCCTTACCTTTCCTAACAACCAAATCTTCTATTATTAAAAGGAAATTGGTGAATGATGATTCATCATTCAACTCCTCCATAATGGTACATTGTGGCCTTCCCACACTTACCAAAACAATCAATCGCACTTACCAAATTTACTCCTCAACCCACCGCCACTCGCCACTCGCCACTCGCCTTATCCCCTACCATGGTAGCATCAATATCCTCGCCCCTCACTTCTTCCTATCTTCTCTCAAGGCATCCGCCATGGCGTGCTCCATGTCGCCGATCTTCGGGCTTCAATGAGGCTGCGATTTGAAGCCTTGGGGCTGCAGATCAAGGCCTTATGGCGGAGAACTACATGCTGCCTGTCGGCTCCGGCGGCGGCAGGTCAAACCTTCCTCAGCCTTTCTCTCCCGCACGTTTCATCTCCATCGTTCTTTTTGGTTGTCCAGTTTTTTTGGTCCAACGCCTAGAATATACGCGCACACACCTTCAACCTCCTCGCTTGCTCACGTCTCCCTCCTCTCCTCTCTCTTGCGACGTTGTCGCCACCACAACGCCAGCTGGACTGCTCCCAGTACCAACATCCACCGCTGCCTCGCTATTCTACCCCGCCCGCCGCGACGAAACCCTACCTAACTCTTTCTCCACGTCATTGATGTTGCCATCGTCAGCCTCCTTCCATGCCTCCTGCGCCCTTTTGTCACACATCTAGAGATATATGGACTAGATGATTGGAACTAAGCAGGAGCATCTCGTCGCATCTGTCACACACCGAGTTCCAATCAACGAGGTTTATGTGATCTTGTGTGGTGAGCAGAGCGGTTGGATTGATTTCCTTGCCGTTGTTCTACGCCTCCATGCTCCACTGCATGGGCGAGCAACAGTGGCAATGCGTATGTAGGGCAAGGAAATGGATGCATCATGCATGTGTGTATGCATATTCACTTGCTTGCTCTTTCCTTGCTGTCATAGAATAGAGCAGTGGGAGAGGCTTTTTTACTGCCAATTCTTTCAAAACTTGCATATTTTGGCCACTTAAATATGGTTGCCTATTTATTTGATGTGATCTATCTTTTGTTTTTTCTGCTAAGATATATATGTTTTGTTTGACTGACCAAAGCGAGTGTGCTTTTCGAAAAGGAGGGGACAAACAGAAGCACGTCAATCGGATCTGAGCCACCTACTATATATATTGCCACTAATGGAGGAAGAGAAGAAGAATTGTTGCCTCTAATGGCACGACGCACACGAACAGGTGCCCACCTCTTCCTTTTTTGAATATTTCTTCTTTTTTGGGAGTGTCAAAGTGACATAAGTTATGTGATAATGCATGGAAAAATCATATAGACGCATGTATGAACCAACTACACAAGCAGGTCAGAGCTCATGAGGCGTGGAATTTAGGATCATCATGCATTTTCATAGTTGATGGTTGATGCACACACAACTTTGGTGACATAGTTGGTAGTTGATGGTTGACTATCCTATGGGTGAACCTAACCCATTCGTAATTCTCTCTGTAAGGAAATATAAGAGCGTTTAGATCACAGTGGTCTAAACACTCTTATATTTCTTTACAGAGGGAGTACATATTATTTTTTGATAATAGATCAATGTTTGCGCTCGTGCTTCATTTTCATTAAATCAATCTTTGTCCATGGTATTATTCATATTCCTCTGATTATTGGAGTTGGGAATTAGATTAAGGACAGTGGAAGAACTGCGGGCAGGATCATGTGCAGATGGCTTGGGGATATATGTTTGCCTTATATTTTTAGATTACTCTTATTTTCTTATGCATGTCCTTCTACGGATCAGTTTTGGATGTTTGACTTCTGGAAGTTCCCGGCTGCACATCCCAACCTCAACTGAAGTCTCACCATTGAGGATGTTCAGGTGCTTGTTGTTCTTCAGTTACTGTTGCTCTTTAGATTCATGTCTTAGATATTCTTAGGACAGAAATCTTATGGAGTTTAATGATCATTCATTTCAACAAATATATGTGATATTTCCGTGTAAAAGGCTGCCTTCCAAAATTATGGTGATTTGATGTTTCTTTCAACATTATTTTGTTTATAATCTGAATCTGAAGCTAACTATATGTCCTTAAAATGTTGCCAGTTAAGAAGTAGAAATTTAGTTAGTCCCTATTGGAACCCTAGCCTTGCCCTAGCTCACCTCTCTCTCTGTGCACCTCACTCTCCCACTCTGGCAATAACCTAGAAGAAGGAGGAGGAAGAAGAAGAACACGATGGACACGGCGAGAGTTTCTGGCGCACGAATGCCACCGCACGAACGGTATTTTTCCCAAGTAACAAACTCGCCCACACATGTTACAACGATCACCGTGGCGATCGTATACCCGGGCCAATGCTGGGCCACGACCTGCACGTCTACCCACTACTCCGCCTGGTCCAGCCTGCTCCGCGTGCCCACGACGCGCTCCCACTCGCGCTCGCCACGCTAAGCCCGCAATAGGCCTGCACGATCACCCCGCCCAGATCGCCAACAGCATGGCCTACGCACACACACGTACGATGTCCACCCACACGGCCACCCCCGTGAACCACACGCACGCACGCGCACACACACAAACACCTACGTCGCAGACCAGACGTGCCCAACGCGCACCCACACACGCGCCCGACGTGTCTAACCCGTGGCCGCGGCTTATTTGGCCAACACTCACCCCCTAAGCTACAACTCAGAGGATTCCAGGCTCGAGATCGCCGTCGATCTCCACCAGGAGCGCGCGCTCCGTCGCCGGCGCCTTTCGCAACTTGGGGCACTCGCGCTTGAAATGGTCGTGCTCGCTGCAGCTGTAGCAGCGTCCGCACCGCTTGCCTCCGCCGCCCAATGTGTCGTACTGCCCGCGCCGTCGTCGTCGTGGTCAAGGTCGCCTCCGCCATGCCGACGCTGCCGAGCTGCCCACTACACTGCAGTCAGCATGAGCTCCTCACCGTCGTGCCTACCCCCGTCCTGCCCGCGACGCCGGGTCCGTTCGTCAAATGCTTTGAGCCGCCCCAAAGCCTCCTCGTACGCCATCTCTTCTACATTGCAAAATTGTTCAATTCCGGCGATGACGGGGTAGAGGCGGTCCGGGACCGTGTCCAACATCTTCTTCATGAGCTCAGCGTAGTCGAGCACCGCCCCCAGACCTGCATAGCGCGTCGTCATGGTGCCAAGCTTCCCACGTAGGCTGTCCAAGTCGTCGTCGTCCGCCATCCGCAGCCGCTCGAACTCGCCGCGTAGCGACGCGAGCCGGGCCGCCAGCACCCGATCAGCGACGACGAAGCGCACCTTGAGGGAGTCCCATACCTCCTTCGTGGTGGGCTTCGTCGACACCGGCAGCAGCACTTCCACCGACAGCACCCCGAGAAGCATCGCCCGCGCTGTCTTGCTCTTGTTGGCGTCGATCGTCGTGCCCTCCGCCGGAACGACCACCCCCACAGGCCACAGCCCCTAGGCACCAAGAAAAGCTTCCACCTTGATCGCCCAGGAGGTGTAGTTCGTCGTGGTCAGCGGTGGGACCGGCAGCGAGAACGAGCCACCACCGCCATTGTGCGGTACGAGTGCCATGGTCGCTGGCGTTCACCTCCGAAACCGGGCTCTGATGCCAATTGCTGGAACCCTAGCCTTGCCCTAGCTCACCACTCTCTCTATCTGTGCACCTCACTCTCCCGCCCTGGCATGAACCGAGAAGAAGGGGGAGGAAGAAGAAGAACACGGTGGACATGACGAGAGTTTCGGGCGCACGAACGCAACCGCAAGAACGGTATTTTTCCCAAGCAACAAACTCGTCCCACACATGTTACAACGATCACCGTGGCGATCTTATACCCGGGCCAGCGCTCGGCCACGACCCCGCCTGGTCTGGCCCGCTCCGCGCGCCCACGACGCACTCCCGCTCGCACTCGCCACGTTAAGCCCGCAACAGACCTGCACGGTCACCCCGCCCAGGTCGCCAACAGCATGGCCTACGCACACACACATATGGTGTCCACCCACACGGGCACCCCGGGCACCACACGCGCACACACACACACGCAGACCTACACCGCGGACCCGACAGCCCAGCGCGCACCCACACATGCGCCCGACGCGTCCGACCCATGGCCGCGGCTTATTTGGCCAACAGTCCCTCTACCGAGGATGGAACTCGGCAAACGCATGGCTGAGTTTATTTGGCTTTACTGAGTTCCCAAGAAACTCTACTCGGCAATTCCAATAGTGAAAACTATCACATGATCCGCCCTAATTGTACGGGCAAATAATATGTATGCATGGTCTATAATAAAATTTACAACAGAGATTCACTCGCTCATGATTCTACCTAACACGGTCTACTATGTGAGGAGGCGTTTTGGCTCAAAAACAGTAGAATTTTAAAAAAAACTGAAATGTTTCATAGATGTTTGTGTTAGTGTCGCAAGCATGCTTGACAATTTTCATGCAAAACGGAGCAGCAGCGTTTCGTCTGTGAAAAGAACAAATTTGGGTGTGGCATTGTGGGGTAACATTGATGATTTTGGATGATGTATTATGATGCTGATAATGAGGTTACTGGAGCTCATTAAAATAGCAGTATGAAATAAGCATGCATATATTTGTTGGTTTTGAATTTAAGCCTTTCAACTCAACTAAAATTATTATTTGTGCATTATTTACTGACATTTACCCCCTGTTTTCGCAGGCTATATAGAATGATTGCATGTTTTAATCAAGAAGTCCTCAATAGGTGGACTGACTCAAAATGGAGAAGCATGCCGGTAGCTTTTCTGTTGATTGTATTAAGCATTTAAGTTCGTAGAAATTCATAACGTCAATATCTTTGGGATGCTTTGTAATATTTTATAAAACTATGTCTTTTTGGCCTGATCTGGCGTGCTGTCCATAGACGTCCTTACCCATTTCCTTCTCACATATGGTATGGTTTTTCGGATAGCCTAGACATATGGAGACAATTTTGGGGTGTCGATTCTCTCTCTCTCTCTCTCTCTCTCTCTCTCTCTCTCTCTCTCTAATAGAATAATGAACAACCGATAAGATTAATATTATAGACCTTCTCCTCAGTCCTACCGTGCATTATTTGACTTTTGTGCTAATACAAGGAAAAATATGTTGTGAACTTGTGAGTTGTGACCTACTCCATCCGTTCCTAAATATAAGTCTTTTTGGAGATTTCAATATGGACTACATACGAAGCAAAATGAGTGAATCTATATTCTTAAATATGTATATATATATATATACATCCATATGTAGTTCGTATTGAAATCTCTAAAAATACTTAAATTTAGGAATGGAGGGAGTATATTTTCTGGGCAAGTTTTAGCCTTTTTATTTGCAATTGATGCTGCATGCCATTCACCCTTTCACCCTTATATTTGATGTTAATGTCTGAGTGTATGTCTAATTAGGGTTTCTCTTCAGTTGGTTGGTGTTTGAATATGAGTTGCTCGCTTCCCTTTTAGGCATATCTCCTATTACAACACACCCATTTCCTTTTGAGTTTTATGTGAAAATCCTTTTGAGCCGATACACCAAATATGAACTTACATAACTCAAATAAAATTCATTTTTTTCTTTCGAAAATACAAATAAATGCCAACGGATTTTTAAACAATAAATGTTATCAAAGATTGATATGTCTACCTGTCACAAGAGAGGTAGGAGTAGCATGTTCTAGAAGATGTGTTTTTCTGTAGTACTTTTTAAATGGTAAATTGTATGGTTTCAAGCGCCTAAATCCATATTATGTAATAGTTTGCCAGCCAATTGCATATTGCAATGAAGTTTCTGGTTGGAACATCTTGAAACATTTGTTTAAAGGAAAAAATCCTTCATGTGTTGATTTTAATTAATGGATAATAACAATGCACATGCTTTCATGATGCAATCGATTTTAAGAACTAAAAATAGTCATTCAAGTGTTATTATCATTTGTAATGCATTGCAGAATAAAGAGTTTATTGTTTGTGTACCACCTTCTTTATTTTGTGCATCAGGTGTATAGGGTCGAATTATAAAAAAAATATCGAAGTACATTGCAAGCGAATTAGATTCCAATTACTTTTTTATTTGTTATTGCCTATCTTTCTATGTGTGTAAAATTTTACATGCAACAAATACAAATTTTTAAATGCCCGTGGCAACACACGGGCAGTCTACTAGTAAATATGTAAGTTATAAATTACATACTTCCTTCATTGCAAAGCTATTCATTTTTGAATTAGCTGAGATGACCATTCACATTAGTTAACTCCCAATAGAGGGAGTATATATATATATCAGAAAAAGGTAAAAAAATAAAGTCTGCACCTTCAAAATATTTTTTCCACACGAAACCGTTGCAAGAAAAGGCGGTAAATAAATAAAGCGGGAATGAAAAAAAGACAAAAAAAAAACAACGGAGGGGTTTTTGGATGCGGAGTTTCTGCTCCCGAGCTCATCTGCACTCTCGTTGACGAAAAAAATCAAAACAAATATTAGAAAAATTCATAAAAACTATTTTTTTATGGTAGATAATTTGATGCATGAGGCCCGCTTCAAATTTTAACTTATTTGGACATCTGAGGAGTTCTCGGCAAAAAAGACAAAATTAGGGTTTGTAAAAAAAATACTGTTCACGCACTGTTCTGACCTGATTTATCTTTTTTGCTGAGAGCTGCTCAGATGTCTAAATGAATTGAAATTGAAGCGGACCTCACACGTCAAATTATCTAAAAAATGGATTTGTTTAAATTGTTTTAGTATTTATTTTGATTTTTTTTTTCGTATCTGGAATAGATGAGCCTGGGCACCGAGTTGGATTTCGGGGTTTTTTTTCTTAGCGGAATGCTAGTAGTCCGTACTCCTCGCCGCTACGACCCTGACCGCGCCGCCGCCGCCGCCGCCGCCTCAACTGTGACGGCGAGCAGCCGCGTCGCAGCGGTCTGAGCAAGGGTACCACCACCCGGATCGAGCTCCGGACATGGCGGCGGGGGCGTGGGCCGCGCTCAGGTCGGTCGTGAAGCCCTGCATCGCCGGCTCCCTCATCGGCCTCACCGTCTCCGACCGCTACTTCACGGTCGCCGCCGTCCGAGGCGCCTCCATGCACCCTACCTTCGAGGGCAGGACAGGTAAGCCCCACGTCTCCCCTCTCCGCCTACGGGCCACGGACACAACCAGCCGGATTCTTCTTCGATTTCTTACCGTCGCTGGCATCTCCGCCAGGTGAATACGCGTTGGTGGAGCGGCTCTGCCTCGAGCGCTATGACTTCTCCCGCGGCGACGTCGTCACCTTCGTGTAAGCTCGCTCGCCGCCTCCGCCGCCGACGCCCCGGCCGGGCTGCTTCCAGGGCGTTCAATGATGCTTCCAGTGGGTCATGGGTGTGGTGGTGCAGATATATACCGGATCTTGATTCTTGGTGCTGGTGTGCATGCAGGACGCCGGTAGACCACCAGAGGAAGGCGATCAAGAGGGTGATTGGGCTGCCCGGCGACTGGATCAGCGTCCCGGAGACGGAGGAGATCCGGAAGATACCGGAGGGCCACTGCTGGCTCGAAGGGGACAATGGCAGCGTCAGCCAGGACTCGAGAGCCTATGGCCCAGTAAGACATTCTACTGCTCCCTTGAATTTACCCATATTTTGCGTCTTGCTAGAAAGATCTGTTTTGCAAAGATTTTAATCCTGGAATTTCCCTGGAACGTCACCCACCCACTCGTCGCCTTCAACGATTTAGTCACCCCTGCAGACTTTTCTGTATTGCGAAGAGTCTCTCGAAAACTTGTGTGGCATAGGCCACTGAATTTGTACTGAGAGACTTGTTTCAAATAGGGTTACCATCAGGCCAAGCCTGAACTATGAAGAATGCATTGGATTAGGAAGAACTAACCAAAGGAGCAAATGTACAAACAGACTGGTTACATGTCCTCTGGAAAATTACTAGTACTAAAGTATTGACTTGCATATCAAAGTGAATATCAAGAGGATTTAAGTATGGAGTTGTAATTCTCATCATCACTGGCCAAGAAAGAGCCCATTGCCAATGAGCTGCTCTCCTGCTTTCTCCACCGAGGTTCATCTGGAAAACCCCAAACAATTTCCACGGTCAAACTTTGCTAGAACAGAGCACACATATGTAACGTGTAGAAAGAGTCCAAGGAAGGACACGTGCAAAGATAATTGACGACAGTTAATTTTTATTACCATGACTATAAAATACTGGGATATCATCCAGTCATGTGTAAAGTGAGAAAAGAGTCCAACGGCAGATACATACAAAGATAACTAGCAACAATTAATTACCGTTAACATCAAATATTGCTGCATTTTTGCATGCTGCTTGGACAGTTGGCTTGTCCATGTCACATGTTTTTATGTTTAGACAAGTGTCCGTGAGTCTGCCGCCCACTCGTCAGTCGCAGAGTCAAAGTCATCTCTGGAGACTTCTCTATTTTTCCAAGAGTCTGCGCGAGACTTGGCAGATGCCAGCCTAGTTAAATTTGTCCAGAGGCCGACCAGCAGCTTACCTCATCAATCCCAGCCATGGAGGTTTCTCATTTTGTTACAAGTCGTGCTCTGGGTAGACATCAAGTTAGTGCCATGACAGGGAGGAAGCGGTGAGGAGTGCCAATCTAATTTTGTTTGAGAACTCATGTAATGTAAGTCCTTGTATTTTCTGATACATGAGAAACAGATGTGTTTGCATGGACATAAATCATTTTATGGAGTGATTATACACCATTCAGCTAAACGTATTACAGTATTAGAGATCCCAGTTAAGATATAATTGGATGTTCTATCAGATCCAGCAACCCCCCTGCACTTCTTATTCCAATGAAACCCAAATATCACCCATTACGGTTCAGGCTTATGCATAGAATCGAGCCAACATGAAGCCGCTCCTCTGCTCTGAGTGTTGCTATCTTGTATTCCTCTGTTTATATTCGCTGCTTTGTTCTAGTTCCAGCTTGTATTGTAGTAAATCAAACACGTATTGCATTACCTCAATGGAATAACTGTCTAATCCAGCTTAGCAGAGCTGGGCTTGCACTTGTCTCGGTGCTATTTCTGATACTGCCATGGTGCCGCGTCCAATTTGGTTACTGTCACCATTGAAATTGAAGCACAGTCCATCTGCAGTTTAAAATTAGCCTGAATCCAGAATACTGGTTTGTCTTATAGTACTTTTGGTTTAAAACGCAGCAACACACATGCTAGGGCAAGTTACATTTGTGGCTGATGTTAAGTCAGGAGAGTTTTTTATGTCTTAGGTTGCACAATTTTTGGTGGGAAAATAGAGCACACCTGTGTACTTGATATCGGCTGTAGTCCTGGCAATGATGAACATCTTTATTATCCTTTTGTTGTCTGCTGCATGCAGGTGCCGATTGGTCTGGTGCAGGGGAGGGTGACACACGTGGTGTGGCCGCCCCGCAAGATAGGCCGCGTCGACAAAAGGGTACCGGAAGGAAGGGTCATGCCGCATCGGAATCTCTAGCCTCCCCATCTTCCTTCCCCGGTTGCTTTGTCCTGCAGTTTTGTTTGTTCTCACAGGAGATTCATCATGTAACAATGTAACATCAGCGGCAGGAGGAGGGCATTTGCTGCTCCGCCTTCGCCCGAGTGTAGGCACAGCAATAGAGAGTTTATTCTTCTGTAACCTTTACCGGCTGTAGGAACTGCGCTTTTGGTAGGAGCCTGCTAGGCTAGGTAGCTGTTGCCACTGAATTCCTCTGTGGATCCGGTGTGTTTTCGGTGGTTAAGTTCCGCTTCTGATGAATCACCGTTGCTGTGATGATGTATCATGCGTGGAATGAGCATTTTGAATCTACAAGCCGATTGATTATCTATTATAATCGTGCTATTATTTCGTTGTTTGCAAAGACAACAAAGTTTGATATATTCTAACATGTCGCAGATAACAAGATAAATGATCTCAAAGTACTTGCTGAAGGCAGCACGAAAAGAAATCCTGATCAGCTGAATCTTATGAACTCTCGCACCAGCTGCTACCCCAATGAAAGACCACAGAGAAACCAAGATGTAGAAGCAAATAGAAGCCCTCTGATGAAACAAACACCAGGAACAAATGGAAGCCGCATGATCACCCATACACCAGTAGGAAATGGAAGACCCCAGATAAATCAAACACCAGTAACAGATGGAAGGCCACCGTTGGACCAAACACCAGGGATAAATAGAAGACCTCAGATGGAACAAATGCCAGCAACAAAATCGTAATATTCTAACATTAGTTTCTTACAGAGTTCAGTTCTTAGCTAAGCACACAGAGATGTTATACAGTATTTATATACTTTACCAGAATCTCATGGTGCCAGATTTATCAACTTAACCTGAATCTCGCGATGTCAGACTGGATCTAGGTGCTGTTGAACATAGAAGGGGCATTACATCACAAAATATATACCTGTAATCTGGAGCATTGAAGTGATAATTTTCACCATGGATGTGTCAAAAAAGGTTTCTGTTAGTATGCTTACTGAGACTCCAAGCTCTGAAAACCTCCAATGAAAGCGCTAAACATTGGTAAACTTCTCAAAAGATGAGTAAATTGACATTCTTATCTGCATGATCTTGTGGAATGTGCTTATTTTCATGGCAGAACTAGTTAACACTGGCAATTCAAATCTTGAAATGGAACAAATTGTATTGCTCCACGAGTAGAAACACAATTTCTCTATCTTCAGGAAGATTATATTCCTGACTTTCGGTTGTATTACAATTATGACTCTGCTCTGCATATACATGCTTTTACTGCTTTGCTCTTTATGTCCTTGTTAGGTTTTGGATTGTGATAATGCTTGCTTGTTAATGCCAGCCTCGCCACACCTTACATTTATCTTACTAGAGAGGCAGATCTGAATCTAAATGTAGAACATGGAAAGGTAAAATCAGCTCGATTGGTTGGTTCAAGATACAGGCTGGCACCTACACAGAAAGAGGTGGACGGATCGAAAGGTCAATCCACAAGAGCAAACTAAGAAGGTAATCAGTGATACCTTGCCCCTTTGTGTCAATGAAATTGTCAAATTGGTATATGACACCTCGAGCAAACTAAAGGTGTTGGCTAGCCTGAGTATGAATGCTTTCAGCGATTCCTATTAACGCGCACCTGTTGCAATACTGCTCACAATTCATGGCGAACATCCACCGAGTTCTGGTTCTGGAAAAAGCATACAACTGAATTTACTGAAAAGTTGCGCTTGCGTTATGTTTGTTGAGTGTGTGATCGTGGCTTTGTACTTCTGTTTGAAAGTGCAGGAACCACTCAGAAGAATCATCGATACGGACAATGATGGTGAAGGCCGTTCTCAACGTAGAACCAAGTATGCATTGTTGTTATCAAAGAAGCACGAAATCATCATTTGCAGCAGAAAGAAGTTGTAAATGAGACGAAGAAAACACATGTACATCATAGATCTCCAGAGAGATAATTCCTTTTTTCAACCATTTCAACCATTGTTTACAGAGGTACACATGATGAACAAACTGAAGAATCGCAATGAGGTATGACTAGCACTTGCAACATGGTTGCAGTGAATTTATTCTACATGCGCTGTATAGCTCCAAGTTAGTCCACTGGCACTGGCTGCATTGCCTCAGCCTCCTTCCTCAGACCCTCGAATAGCGCCGACGATAAGTATCGCTCTCCTGCGCTCGGATGAACAGTCTGGAACAACAGACAGGTGCATTGGTCAGTCAGTCTTCTGAAACTTCTCCATCTTAACATATTTTTGTATAAAATTCATAGATATGGGTATGTATGTCGTACCACGATGAGCTTCCCCTTGTTTTCTGGCCTCTTTGCGAGTTCGATCGCTGCCACTGTGTTGGCTCCTGATGATATCCCCACCTGAGAAAATGTAGCAATTTCAGCACAATTTTGATGTAACCAGTCCAGTTTCACATGAGTCAATATAACCATTCCTTTTCTTTTTCTTAGGGAGCAGTTAATTTTTTTACTTACCAGCAGGCCCTCCTGCAGTGCCAACTGCTTCGCCATCTTAACGGCGTCCTCGCCTTTCACCTGTCAATTACATGCATGAAATCAGTAAGAATTACAGAATCTATTCTACCAAAAGAAGAAGCCCAGTTTGATACCTTACCTCCAGAACCTTCTCCATGATATCCATGTCCAAAATATCTGGCTTAAATCCAACTCCATTTCCAGTGATGAGGTGAGGCCCTGCAGTTAGGTTCAGTTAGCAACATGATTAGGAGCTAGCTAAAAAAGATATCTACTAGCATGAAACAAAGAAGAAGGTTTGATCATTTTCAGAAACCAATAGCCTACCTGGCTTGCCACCATTCAGTACATTTGCCTCGGCAGGTTCAACCCCATAGATCTTTGCGTTGGGGTTCTTCTCCTTGAGGTACTTGCCGACGCCGGTGACGGTGCCGCCGCTGCCGATTCCCATGACGAAGATGTCGACCTGCCCGAGCGTGTCCTCCCATATCTCCGGACCGGTGGTCTCGTAGTGCACCTGGACGTTGGCGGGATTCTCGAACTGCTGGAGCATGAAGGCGCTGGGATGGTTCTCATAGAGCTGGGTTGCCTTCCTGACGGTGCCTCCCATCCCCTTCGCCGGGTCAGTGAGTACGAGCTGCGCACCGAAGGCCTTCATGACCACCCTCCTCTCGAGGCTGGTGTATGATGGCATCGTCAGCACGAGCTCGTACCCTTTGAGTGCAGCCATGAACGCCAGGCCGATGCCCATGTTCCCGGATGTAGGCTCGATCAGCGTCGTCTGTTTCAGAAGCGACTTGTGGTTAGTTTCAGATCCATATGCAGGTGTGACAGTATATGCTTCCTTCCCGCAAAAAAAAAGACAGTATATGCTTCCTATTGTCTCAGCATGTTTGCGATCTCAGTGCTATTTCCAAGTGAAATAACAGTTAATGCTTATTTATTTACCAAATTTACAACTCCCTCCGTAAACTAATATAAGAGCGTTTAGATCACTAAAATAGTGATGTAAACACTCTTATATTAGTTTACAGAGGGAGTACTTCCCTTTTTTTTGACAGCAAGTTGTTGCTACTTCCTCATGGTTGTTGAATGGGCCTGAGCTGAGTTCAAGAGGTACTTTTTGCGGAATACAGTTGTCGATTTATCTGAAAGCATGAGTGATGACTGACCTTGCCTGGGGTTATCAGCCCCTTCTTCTCCGCATCTTCGATCATGGAGATTGCTGGCCTGGATCATACATAAGACGTATTAATCACTTATTCACACAGGAAGCGGAGGTGGAATTCTTGTTTCCTTCAGATATACTGACGGATAAGAAATAGGTTGGTAATGTTCCTATTTCATTTTGCATGCTTGTTTTGGCTGTATATGCTATATTCTTGCGAATAAAATAAGCAGAGTAAATCGTAAGCCTTCAGGTTTGTTAACAGTTAAGGATCATATAATTCAGACAAAACAAATTGTCCCAACGGGATCAAGCGAGCCAGGTTGCCAGCTTCACACTAGCTTGTAGATCTGGATGGAGAATGCATTGTTCTAGACTGCAAAGTACTCCAGTACAAGACTTAAAGGACCAAAATTAAGGTGGGCTAGTCACTCATCCTGACTTGTATAACAGAAAAGACTAACTGCATCTGTCTCTAATTCTTTCCTTGGATCCCAGTGCATATCACTGTCGATGTATCACAATGAGGCAGACAAGAAGATATGGATCTGGAGCCTGACTTGTCCCTTCATTATTTTCCCCACGAAAGCGACCGGATCGATGGGGAGGGTATTTTAGTCGATTCCGGTCGCTATCTAGATCAGAACAATAACAATACTTTGCTCGAGATGTCCTCCAACCAGTGTGTGTCTGTTAGCATGATAATACTAGATTAACCAGTCGCCGTCTGTGAGTATGACATGGATCGTATATATGCCGCTTGTGGGCGGTATTAGTTCAGGTAGGGATGGATGATCATAAATAGTTTGATGATCTTCTGGTTTCATATAGATGGTGACTTGTTGGAGCCTGCCTACGCACAGGTCAAAGATCTGGTGTTTTGATTATGACCATCAATATTATTGTTATGAGACCGGATATTCGATTGGCTCCACTTGGCTGTCTACTGTCTAGTCTAGAGCAGAAGTGGATAAGCTGCTATAGTTCTTGTCCACCAACCGACGCATCAAGCAGGATATTATCACATCAGAATTCAGAAGCGAAGTGTCAACATGCAGGAATTGATCTGCAGCCACTGGAATATGATCGACAACTGATTGATAACGGCCCACAGACACCACACTCGTATCTACTACGTACTCCCATAATAATATAAGATGTTATTACAATCGATATACACATATATTGATCGATTGTAATAAGATCTTATAATCAATAGAAGATCGGAGGGAGTACTACCTAATCTCGTACTACGCACTTGTAAATTAGGACGAATCGGATGTGCGTGACTGCCACGTGAAGAGGAGATTAATTAAGGTAATAATGAGCAATTAACCTGTCCTTAACGCTGAAGGAAGGCTGCAGGAACTCGAGCTTGGCGGCGACGCGGGCGCCGCACCCCTCCGTCACCCTGTTGAGGTACACCAGCGGCGTCCGCCCGATGAGCTGCCATATCACATATCACATCCGAGGAGGGAGTATCAGATGGAGCTATATGGACTAGAGGAAGAAGATGGAAGCGGGGTGTAGGTAACGCACGTGGGCGGCGGTGTCCCGGATGTTGAGCACCCCGGGAGCGGGATGGTCCTCCTGCTGCTGCAGGGTGGAGAAGGGAGACGCGGCGGCGCCGGCAGTCGAGGGGGCGGAGGACGACGACGCTAGCCCGCCGGCGGCGGCCCCTTGCAGCTGGCGGAGGGACTGGTTCTTGTTCCTCATCAGCCTCATCACCATCCTCTCCATCTCTCTGGCTGCTCGGTCGGAAGGTACCTAGCTAGTGGAGCGGAGTTGATGAATCAGTGGCGCGCGGTTGGTGTGGTGTGCTGTGATGTGGTTCGCGGGCACGCTGCGGGTAGATATATACTCCGTCCGTGGTCTCGGCAGAGATTTCATTATGGACCATATACAGAGTAAAATAAATAAATCTACACTCTAAAATGCGTCTATATGCATTCATATGTCATCTATATTAAAAAAATTTAAAAGACTTATATTTAGCAACGAGATTTTACTATGGACCAATTTAAGAACGAGATTTCACTATGAACCATGTACGGTGTAAAATGAATGAATCCACACTCTAAAATATATCTATATACATCCGTATCTGATCCATAGTAAAATCTCTACAAAGATTGTACTCCCTCTCTTTTTAAAAATAAAATCTTTTAGATATTTCACTATAGACTAGTATCTACGAAGCAAAATGAGTGAATCTATACTTTAAATTATGTTTATATACATTCGTATGTAGCCTACGATGAAATCTGTAAAATATTTATATTTAGGAATGGAGGCAGTAGACAGTGGAGGAAGGGAGGCCGGCGGCTTGTAGCAGAGAGAGTGAGTGTGAAAAGCGGAGGGAAGGAAGATCCGCGTTGGAGATGCTCGTGTGTGGCGCGTACGGGAGGGAGGGACCTTTTTCTTTTTGGGAGGCTCGGGGTGGCTGCTCGATGGAGCAAGGAGGTGAGATGGCATCTTGGATTCTTGGGGCCAAATGCAGTGCATCCATCATCCATGACGTCAACCAATGAGCACGAGGCTAGTTAGGATATCCACTCATCCATCCCATTCTCATGCATGGACACCAACCACCCTGTCATGTACAGTAGCCTGTATGTGATTGCTGGAAATCAAACCACTTCCATGCATCCATGCACGCGCGCCCGCCCGCCCGCTTTGGGGTGGGGCTGCTGCATGTGCTGTCGGGGTGCACGAGGCCAATTAAGCCAAGTCATACATTGGTGGCGGCTGCTTCGCCGACCCATCTGGTCCTTCGGCGTCCATTTGGTTCCAGAGAACATGGTCCAATACGCTGACGCAAATGGACATGTGTTCGTCTTTCGTCCGTCCGAAACTCATTTCCAGTCTAAATTTAAGTTGAGTTTGCGTTGGCGCGGACACACGCGACTCTCTTCCTTGTCATCCTTTGGCCCGTTTGTCGGTGGCGCATCAGCTATTCTCCCCATTGTCCTCCACACCTGACACCTTCGGCCACATCGTCCTAGCCCCTGCCACCCACTTTCGATCGCTTCGTTGCTACCCAGGCCGCCGACCGCATCCACACATGCCCCCACCTCCACGCCGCATCTGAGGCCCGCTCTTGTCGGCGTTGGTGGCCTCTTCTTGGCGCCGACATAGCATGAGAAGGCACGGTCTGGCAACGCCCCTCGCCTCCACAGTTGTCGGCCTCGCGCTCCACGTCTGCCGGCACCGCCCTCGCCTCCACTTCGACAGGTCTGCTGCCTGTACGGGGAGGGCGCGAGGCTCTTTACCGGCCGCTACTCCACCATGCCCGTAAGGTGTTCGGAGTTTTGCCCACAAGATACCATGGATAGTGGGGATGAGTTATTTTTCAATAACTTCATGTGTTCATCGTACGATTCATCGCCGGATGACGAGGATTTTGTGGTCGCGACTATGGTCGTCAATGACCACATTACTAGGCAGCGGTCGAGGTTTAGGGGATCGATCCCGGGCCATGCTCCGGCGTTGAATCACAACAGAGAGAGCGATCATTGCTTACTCTTCGTCGATTACTTTCAGTGCACGTCTCCACCCTATAATCAAAAGCTTTTCCGGCACCGCTTCCGGATGGCGAGACATGTGTTTAACCGTATTCGGGAGGGAGTGGTGAAGTATGATGATTACTTTAGATGCAAGGAGGATGCCCTTGGGAAGGTTGGCTTCTCCTCTTATCAGAAACGCACTGCAGCTATTCAGATGCTTGCATATGAAATTCTCGATGATCTTGTGAATGAGTATGTCTATGTGCAATGTTTCTTTTTTGGTTAGATTTTTATATGCATGCAAGTCTAAAATTGTGTAAATTTGGCCACCTACCGGCCGGGCGGACCAAATGGGTTGGTCAGTTGGGTGCACTGGCCAGCAAAATGCGGACGAGGCTCGACGCCGCCCCTAGGACCGACCCAAACAAACAAGAAGCCCACCAAATCTACATCTATTTGGGTCGGGGCGTTGAAGTTGACCTTAGAGCATCTACAATCGAGATGCACAAATCTCACCCCTATACATCCGCGGATGCGTCTAGGTGGGTCCATCGGTAGTGACCGGTCAGCACCTATTTGTCGTCGTTTACAATCATGCATCTCAAACAACTGTCTCTTAAATCCACACAAACGTAGATAAACAATGCAACATAAACCAAACCTATATATAGCACAATCCAACCCAAAAGACATAGTTCATCATCACTGAGTTCATCGGATAGAGTTCATCACCGGCAGATTTAACCTACATAGATTCAAAAACTACAAAAACGGAGCGGGGCAGCGGAGGTCACCATTTTCTCGTCGGGGCCGTCCCCTTGTGGTCACCGGAGCGGCGGTACTATTCCTCCATGTAGGTGTCCACAGCAGGAGGTGTGTCGTCGTGCCGCTGTCGGACGATGACGAGATGTAGCCGGCGAGACGTCGGACGGTCTCCTTCGCGAGCTACCTCCTTTGCCGTGGCGGTCTCCTTCTGCGGCACTCATATGCTTCGATGCCGAGGCAGATAGTCTTTATGTTCTTGCGGTGGAGGCGCCTCACGTCCGTCTCCGTCGTTAGCGATCGATGAAGGACATCATGGAGGAGCTGCTCCTCTGGGTCGACATGCATGGATGTCGCGCGAGCGGCTTTGACCTCCGGCTCCGGCATCCGCATTCACTGGCTCTCAAGTTGGGCGTCTGGGTTTACCCGATATGTCGGGTCGGGTAATTCAGGTTATAAAAAAAAATCATGTTTTCAGAGATGAAATCCGAAATTCGCCTGAAGTTTTTCATACCCG
The DNA here is from genome assembly GCF_002162155.2 of Triticum dicoccoides. Lineage (NCBI taxonomy): Eukaryota > Viridiplantae > Streptophyta > Magnoliopsida > Poales > Poaceae > Triticum > Triticum dicoccoides. Next base: position 514,227,360 of record NC_041388.1, read on the forward strand.
ACAATTCAGGTTCGGGTAATCCCGAATTACCCAAAGAACAGAAAAATTGGAAGAAGTGTGTGATTGGGGCATACTCGATGTGAATCTGTAGGATGTTTACGCGCTGGAAAAGATAAAGAGCTCGTCCTCATGGGGCAGGTGACCGAGGTACTGAGAAGGAGATCGAGATAGAAACGGTCAACGGGATACAGGGAGGCCGCACTGCACTTCTGCACACCGTCATGGTTGTGACCTTGCTTGTGGGACATGAGGGAGTCGAGGGAGGCGGCTGATACGTCTCCAACGTATCTATAATTTTTGATTTCTCCATGCTATATTATCTACTGTTTTGGGCAATATAGGGCTTTATTTTCCACTTTTATATTATTTTTGGGACTAACCTATTAACCGGAGGCCCAGCCCAGATTTGCTGTTTTATGCCTATTTCAGTGTTTCGAAGAAAATGAATATCAAACGGAGTCGAAACGGAACGAAATCAACTGGAGTAGTTATTTTTGAAAGGAAACCTACCAGATAGACTTGGACCCTACGTCAGAAGATGAAGGAGGAGCTCACGAGGGTAGGGGCGCGCCCACCCCCCTGGGGCGCGCCCCCTGCCTCGTGGCCACCCCTTCGGTCCACCGACGTACTCCTTTCACCCATATATACCCACGTATCCTAAAACTTTCAGAACGGAGATTAGATCGGGAGTTCCGCCGCCAGAAGCCTCCGTAGCCACCAAAAGCCAATCTAGACCCATTCCGGCACCATGCTAGAGGGGGCAATCCTTCTCCGGTGGCCATCTTCATCATCCCGGTGCTCTCCATGACGAGGAGGGAGTAGTTCTCCCTCGGGGCTGAGGGTATGTACCAGTAGCTATGTGTTTGATCTCTCTCTCTCTCGTGTTCTTGAGGTGATACGATCTTGATGTATCACGAACTTTACTATTATAGTTAGATCCTATGATGTTTTCTTCCCCCTCTACTCTCTTGTAATGAATTGAGTTTCCCCTTTGAAGTTATCTTATCGGATTGAGTTTTTAAAGATTTGAGAACACTTGATGTATGTCTTGCCGTGGATATCTGTGGTGACAATGGGATATCACGTGATTCATTTGATGTATGTTTTGGTGACCAACTTGCGGGTTCCGCCCATGAACCTATGCATAGGGATTGACACACGTTTTCGTCGTGATTCTCTGGTAGAACTTTGGGGCACTCTTTGAGGTCCTATGTGTTGGTTGAATAGATGAATCTGAAATTGTGTGACGCATATCGTATAATCGTACCCACGGATAGTTGAGGTGACATTGGAGTATCTAGGTGACATTAGGGTTTTGGTTGATTTGTGTCTTAAGGTGTTATTCTAGTACGAACTCTAGGGCTGTTTGTCACACTTATAGGAATAGCCTAACGGATTGATTGGAAAGGATAACTTTGAGGTGGTTTCATACCCTACCATAATCTCTTCGTTCGTTCTCCGCTATTAGTGACTTTGGAGTGACTCTTTGTTGCATGTTGAGGGATAGTATGTTAGTATTGTTGAGAGGACTTACACTAGTGAAAGTATGAACCCTAGACCTTATTTCCTAGCATTGCAATACCGTTTACACTCACTTTTATCACTTGTTACCTTACTGTTTTTATAATTTCAGATTACAAATACCTTTATCTATTATCCATATACCACTTGTATCATCATCTCTTTGCCGAACTAGTGCACCTATACAATTTACCATTGTATTGGGTGTGTTGGGGACACAAGAGACTCTTGTTATTTGGTTGCAGGGTTGCTTGAGAGAGACCATCTTCATCCTACGCCTCCTACGGATTGATAAACCTTAGGTCATCCACTTGAGGGAAATTTGCTACTGTCCTACAAACCTCTGCACTTGGAGGCCCAACAACGTCTACAGGAAGAAGGTTGTGTAGTAGACATTAGCGGCAAAGATGACTGACGTGTGGTATGAGGAAGCGACACGAGGGAGTCCAGGCATACCATATCAGCCCCACGTATTGGCTGGGTATGGGGGTGCCGAACAACCTCGATGTTTATGTTTGCTGATCCTGTTGGGTGGAAAATTCCTGGGCAGTGACTTGGCAGGCCGCCCAAATGTTTTGTGGCAGATATGAGGCATCCGGTTGTAGATACGCTTAGCAGCACTTCCCCTTATTTGGACCAATGTAAAATCAAAGGTATCCCTTCAGTGACCATCAGCGGCTAGGGTAAACTCTTCCCTTCAAGCTTCGTTGACAAGCTTTGGGATTCACCTCCTCTCTGCCTGCCGCTTTGACAGTTGGTGGCGGTGAGGAGAATTCCGATGCCTCCGCTCTGGTTAGTAGTTTAATTTAAGATTTTTTTAGTTATCGCGGGTGTGGCGCTCGGTGAATGACGGCGCTTCTTCGAGTTTGTTTCCGGGCTCCGATCCTCTCAAGTTCGTCCATCTCTAGACATAGTCGACAGAGCTCCGGCATAAATTCCTGCCATTTCTTTGAGGCGATGAGGATAGGCTTTCTTGTCGTCTAGCGAGATGTGGTGTCAGGTGCTTTAGATCTATTCAAGGGTTTAATGGCGACGACTGCAGCTCCAGAACGCTGGTCCTTAAATGGCGCGTCGACGGCTCGTTCTGGTGGCGGTAGTGGTCGTTCGGTGATCTTAGGATCTCGATGTAACATTTATTATGTTTGACATGCTCTATACTTTCTTTTAGGGTAAGGGCATCTTCAAGACGGACTCGTAAACCTCCTGAAACCGTCCGAACCACGCTGTCCGGATCGCGGAAGCCATCCAACACTAACATGTATCAGTCTGTGCGGCGGTCCAGACGTGATTTCTTCCGCAAATTGGAAACAAAAGTGTGGGAGGTTTGCAGGAGTCTGGACACCCCAAATGTAGGACTCCGACACCCCCGTCCCATCCAATCCCTCCTCTCGGTCCCATTTCCTTTCACTCTGCCCTTCTCCCCCTTGCTTTGCATCAGCACCCTCCACCTCCGTTGTCGTTGTTGTTCGTCTCCGGCTGCCATAGAGGCATTGCCGGACGTCCGCAAGCAGCACCGACCCGCCCACTCACCGTTCTGACAGAGCTTTCAGCCTTGGAGACGTTTGTACCCAGGTACACTCCGCCCCCCTGTCGACGACCTCCATGACGGACACCACGCCTGGTAGGTGTTCGGTCAAATGTCATTGAGGTTATTTTCAAATGATATGTCATTTTTTAGAGTATGTAGGATGGTGAGCTACTTGATCATGGAGGATGAGTTGTTGTGCGATGCGTGCCTGGCAATATCCGCGGATTTCATAGGCAGGACCAGAGGGCCGCCCTTCTAAGAGCAAGTGCATGAAAAGTTTCACACAGAAAAGCACATTGCGCCCTACAACATATACATCATTCAATGACGCAATGTGAGGTCGTTGTCGTATTACTGACACGCTATTCAGGTCAGCGTCATCAAGTTTTGCAACTTGGTTAGTCAGTTCGAGGCAAAGTGGCCATTGCACACGGACATGGAAGAGATGATAAGTTTTACTTTCTCTTTCTCAACTTGTTTATTGATTCATTCACTTAGGGCCTGTTCGGTACCAAGGGTTTTCACAGGAAACTTCAAAGGAACCAATTCCTATGGAAAATTTTGCCAGGTTGCGTTCGGGATACAGGAAACGTGAATAGCGAACCATAGGAATTTTTGTCCTCTAGCGCTGACTCCAGAGGAAAGTAAAAATGTACCCCAAGCTCATGTTTTGGGCGGAAGACCGAGGCAAGCCCCGTTAAGAACGTGAGGAGCTTGGCACTTTGCGCTGCACATCCAGATTAAAAAATTACTACTGCTCATACTAGCGTTTGGAGACAAAGGCGGCTAGTGTTCATTGCTGAATAAAGTATGCATCAGGCTATCCTTCATGTCAGATGCAATAGGCTAGCTTCCTATTTTTTTCGTGCGACACATCTTTTCAGGTTTCCCTTTGTTTTCTAGATCCTATGGATTTCTAGTCTTCCTTTTTCATTCCTACATTTTCACAAATTCCTATATTTTAAATCCCTTTCTTCCGAACAGAATCTCAATGTTCGTCTACACATTATGTGCAGTCCGCACGCGCCGTCGTGGTGTATCACAGGTCAGTTGAACGGTCATTTACGTGCACACATTGTTGGATGAATCTGAGACAATATGTGTGGGAGGACATGATCCGTTCATGAAAAACTTGTTGGACATTCGGGATCTAGTCGAATTTGAGACCTTATTGTACTAGACTTAATTTTCATGCTATGTGCGAATGATATGTGTGGCTGGTTTGCATGAATTTCGCCTGCTTTGTTAAAATACTGTTTGAAATGTATGCGGCTAGTGTTGGATGATGTCTTTTCACGTTCGTGTCCGCAGGCTAATCCCTTGTCCGTGAAAGAATGCGGTAGGTTTTTTAGAAGTTGCCGTTGGAGATGCCTCAACAAGCTCCGTGCTTCTAGAACTTTGATCATATATCTAGATTATTTCGAAATGAAAAAAAAATCACTTCGGAGTGTGAACATCGTGAACCGCTGGTCCTTGGCTCCTTGCTAACCAGCCTGTCGCGCGTGCACGCCGATGGCCGCCCGAAACTACGACGAGGCGTTGGGCTAGTAGGGGCCCATCGCGATGAATGCTACCGGGCCCAGCGTGGGCCACTTGCACCAGGACGAGTCCTTTTTTACCCAATGCGTAAGGCCGGTCATAGTGAGGAGTAACTTATGTTGAAATATGAGATGGGCCTAGAGCCCATATGATAATTTCAGATTTGATCTCTAAGGACTCATGTAGGTGGCATGATAAGGTGGTGGGAAGTTTAGTCCCACCCCGAAAGTGGAAGGAGAGTTGGAGTTGTTTATAAAGGATCCTCTCCATCATGCTATTGGAGCTTGAGAAGAGATGAGGCCCTCGCGCACTCCTTCTCCTCGCCGCGCCGCAGGTTGCGGGATTGAGCCGAGCCGAGCTCACTCCTATGCGCTTCTTTTTGAAGGTCAGGATCGCGGGCCTCATCTCTTCTTTTTGCTTCTTTTTGACGTCGGATCGTGGGCTACCGACCTTCTCGTGTTTTTTTTTTCTGTTGTAGCAGTACTAGCGATATGCGTAGATGTTTCTACTATATGCGTAGTACATGCTCTGTTAGATCGTAATCAGTGTGTTATCAATGCTGTCCATGTCATGCTCATGATTTATTCATGGATTAACTTAATCGAAAAACTGCCTATTTTCTTATCAATCCAAAAACCTAATGTGTGTAGGAGTTTTTTGAATTCTGGTTTTGCTGCTGCACTGAAATCGTCCCTGTTTACGGGGACGTACTTTAAGCGTTAGCAGACTAAAACCACCTTATGGCTCACGGCCATGAACCTGTTTTGGGTCACCGGTGTGACTCCCACAGGAACGATCGCTCCTGAACAGGAGAAGGCGTTCAAGGAGGCCACTGTCGTGTTCCTCGGGGCAGTTCTGAGCGTGATTGGAGATAAGCTGGTTGACGCATATTTGCATGTGCGGTCTGCTAAGGACTTGTGGGAGGTGCTTGAATCTAAGTTCGGGGCTGCCGATGCAGGGAGCGAGATGTATATTATAGAGCAGTTCCACGATTACAAGATGGTTGAAAATCGTCCTGTATTGGAGCAGGCTCATGAGATAATATGCATTGTTAAGGAGTTTGAGCTTCTTAAGTGCGAGTTACCGGGCAAGTTTGTCGCGGGCTGCATAATCGCTAAGCTTCCCAATTCCTGGAGGAACTTTGTCACCACTCTGAAACATCAGAGGCGTGAATTCTCTGTGGAGGATGTCATAGGCCATCTGAGTGTTGAGCAGAATTCAAGGGCAAAGGACTCGCACGGAAAAGGGGTAGAAGGAACTTCTGTGGCCAATATGGTGCATCAGAAGAACTCCAATTCCCACAAGTCCAAGGGAAAGAACGGTGTCCAACAGAGTGCCGACTTTAAGAAGAAGGGTAAGAAGACCTTCAAGAAGAATAAGAAGGATGAGGGCTGTTTTACTTGTGGTTCGCTTGAACATTGGGCCAACAAGTGCCCAAACAAGTATAAGAAGCAAGGGCAGGACTCCAAGTCTGTCAATATGATTGTGAGCAACAATGAGAGTGGTGCATCTGGGTACGGTAATTTATTTGCTGTATTTTCAGATTGGCCGTCCACCGATTGGTGGGTCGACACAGGTGCAGGTGTTCATGTGTGTGCTGACATTTCATTGTTTTCTTCTTACCAGGCCACAGGTCACGGGTCCGTACTGATGGGGAATGGCGCGAGTGCTTCTGTTCTTGGTGTTGGCACGGTCGATCTGAAGTTTACTTTGGGAAGGATCGTGTAGCTGAAGAACGTGCAGCATGTCCCCGCCATCAAGAAGAGCCTCGTTAGTGGCTCCCTTCTATGTAGAGAAGGGTTTAAGTTGGTATTCGAGTCTAATAAATTAGTTGTTACAAAATATGGACTATTTGTTGGAAAGGGTTATGAATGCGGAGGCATGTTCCGCCTTTCTCTTGTAGATCTATGTAATAAAGTCGTGAACAATATTCATTTGAGTGTTAATGAATCTGAAGTCTGGCATTCACGTCTTTGTCACATTAGTTTCGGTGTTATGACGCGGCTAGCAAAATCGAATTTAGTTCTAAGTGCCATTCATGTGTGCAATCTAAGCAACCTCGCAAGCCTCACAAGGCAGCAGAGGAGAGACACTTGGCGCCACTGGAACTCATACATTCTGATCTTTGTGAGATGAATGGTGTGTTGACTAAAGGTGGAAAGAAATATTTCATGACTTTGATAGATGATTTCACTAGATATTGCTATGTGTATCTGTTAAATACTAAAGATGAGGCTCTACACTACTTCAAAATCTATAAGGCAGAAGTTGAGAATCAACTTGAAAAGAAAATTAAACGAGTCCGGTCAGATCGTGGTGGAGAGTACTTCTCGAAATAGTTTGATGCCTTTTGTGCGGAACACGACATTATTCACGAGAGGACGCCTCCCTACTCACCCCAGTCAAACGGGGTTGCCGAGCGAAAAATCCATACTCTAACTGATTTGGTTAACGCCATGTTAGATACGTCAGGTTTATCCAAGGCATGGTGGGGTAAGACTATAATGACATCCTGTCATGTCCTGAATAAAGTTCCGACAAAGGATAACGAGATCACTCCTTACGAGAAGTGGACCAAGAGAAGGACAACACTCTCATACTTACGTACCTGGGGATGCTTGGCGAAAGTTAATGTGCCGATCCCCAAAAAGCGTAAGCTTGGACCAAAGACTGTGGACTGTGTTAATTTGGGCTACGCTATGAATAATGTTGGCTATAGATTTCTAGTAGTGAAATCTGAGGTACCTGACATGAACGTCGGTACAATTACGGAGTCTAAAGATGCTACATTCTTTGAGGACATTTTCCCCATGAGAGATGTACAAAGCACTTCTAGACAGGAATCCGAGGAGACTCCTGAACCTGCCATTCCGATGGAATATTATAATCAAAACATGATGAAAATCCTGAGGAGGATAATGAGGAATGCCTTGGTAGGGGCAAGAGACAAAGGACTGTAAAGACCTTTGGTGATGATTTCTTCATATACCTCGTGGAGGATAATCCCACTTCTATTTCAGAAGCGTATGCATCTCCAGAAGCTGACTACTGGAAGGATGCGGTCCGTAGCGAGATGGATTCCATCATGGCTAACGGGACTTGGGAGCTTACCGAACGTCCTTATGGTTGCAAACCATTGGGATGCAAGTGGGTGTTCAAGAAGAAGCTTAGGCCTGACGGTACGATAGAAAAGTACAAGGCTAGGCTTGTGGCCAAGGGCTACGCCCAGAAAGAAGAAGAAGATTTCTTCGACACCTATTCACCTATGGCCAGACTGACCACCATTCGAGTATTACTCTCGTTGGCAGCCTCACATGGTCTTCTCATTCATCAGATGGATGTTAAGACGGCTTCCCTGAACGAGAGCTAAAGGAGGAAATCTATATGCAACAGCCTGATGGCTTTGTGATGGGAGGTCAGGAAGGAAAGGTGTGTAAGTTGGTGAAATCTTTGTATGGCCTGAGACAAGCGCCTAAGCAATGGCATGACAAGTTTAATGAAACGTTGACATCTGTTGGCTTTGTTGTTAATGAGGCCGACAAATGTGTATACTATGGCTATGGTGGGGGCGAAGGAGTTATACTGTGTTTGTATGTTGATGACATACTGATATTTGGGACTAATCTCAAGTTGATCAAGGAAGTTAAGTCTTTCCTATCTCAGAACTTTGAGATGAAGGACCTTGGAGTGGCTGATGTTATCTTGAACATCAAGCTATTGAGAGATGATGAAGGTGGGATTACACTTATGCAATCCCATTATGTTGAGAAGGTGTTGAGTCGTTTTGGATATTCAGACTGCAAACCATCTCAAACACCATATGATCCTAGTGTGCTGTTTCGAAAGTCTAAAGGCACAGCTATAGATCAATTGAGATACTCTCAGATTGTTGGTTCACTCCAGTATCTAGCGAGCGCAACGAGGCCTGACATTGCATTTGCTATTAGCAAACTGAGCCGGTTTGTTTCCAAACCGGGTGATGTACATTGGCGTGCTCTTGAGAGAGTTATGCGCTATCTGAAAGGTACTATGAACTATGAACTTCACTATACCGGATACCTGTCGGTACTTGAAGGGTATAGTGATGCGAATTGGATCTCTGATGCAGATGAGATGAAGGCCACAACTGGGTATATGTTTACTCTTGGAGGTGGTGTTATTTCCTGGAAGTCTTGCAAGCAAACGATCTTAACAAGATCGACAATGGAAGCAGCATTAACAACATTAGACACATCGGGTGGCGAAGCAGCATGGCTTCGAGATCTGTTGATGGACTTGCCAGTGGTTGAGAAGCCGGTTCCGGCTGTCCTTATGAACTGTGATAATCAAACAGTTATTGTCAAGGTGAAGAGTTCAAAGGACAACATGAAGTCCAACAAACACATAAGAATGAGATTGAAAGCTATCAAAAAATTGAGGAACTCCGGAGTGATAGCATTTGATTATATTCAAACGACTAAGAATCTGGCAGATCCCTTTACTAAAGGGCTATCACGTGTTGTGATAGATAGCGCATCAAGGGAGATGGGTATGAGACCCACATGAGTTGCCTTGGTAGTAACCCAACCTATGTGATCGAAGATCCCGTGAAGTAGGACCTGGGAAAACAAGCCAGTGGTGAACTGAGGAGAGTAACTTTAATTACCCACTCCGTTGGAGATGCAATACTCTCGGAAACTATATGGAAGGATGACTACTGTTTTAATGTGTTCCAAGGCTTATATGCATAAGCAAGATGCTATCCTACAGAGCGATCTTTGGAGGAACACACCTATATGAGCCCGACTGCTAGTCACAGTCTATGAGATTGGGGTGATCTCTAGCAAGCTCATGAACAGGCCAGGAGTGTGACTAATATGCTCCACCCGAGGGATCGGCCTTCGGCAGCCTCGTATCAGTGAGACTTGTGGTGAAACTTCTTGACGCCAAACTGACAATTCAAGGCATAGTCCATTGTTCAGTTGTGAAGGAGTGCAACTACTTGGTCTAGGTGGAGCTCAACCTTAATCGGTCTTCACTGAGATGCTGGTATATCAAACAACGTTTGGAACAAAGGACAAAGTGGGCCCCTGAGATCTGGTGGGGGATTGTTGAAATATGAGATGGCCAAGAGCCCATATGACAATTTCAGATTTGATCTCTAAGGGCCCATGTAGGTGGCATGACAAGGTGGTGGAAAGTTTAGTCCCACCCCGGAAGTGGAAGGAGAGTTGGAGTGGTTTATAAGGGATCCTCTCCATCATGCTATTGGAGCTTGAGAAGAGATGAGGCCCTCGCGCACTCCTCCTCGTCCGCTCGCCTCGCCACGCCACGCCATGCCTCGTCACGACGCGCCGCGGGTTGCGGGATTGAGCCGAGCCGAGCTCACTCCTATGCGCTTCTTTTTGCCGGTCAGGAACGGAGAGTCTTTGACAGGTAGGGCCACGATTTGAGACGTCGGATCATGGGCTACCGACTTGGACGTGGGTTCAGCCCACGTCTCTCCACGCGCGGCCGCACATATATATGTGGGACGCTGCCAACCCTAACCGCCACGAAACAGAGCGCATCTCCGCCTCCACGCCCACGTCGTTCCTCTGCTGCTGCCGTCGGTGACTCCGTCCCGTTCACCGCGTACACGGTTGATGGGAGAGCAGGCCTCCGAAACCCCGCTTCTACGGATCCTGTACGGGAGAGGGGCGATTAGGTTTTTGGGTAGCGATTACGCGACTGCTCGCTTCTGTTCATCTACGTCCGCATCACCTTCGTCATCACCATGTCGACCGACGCCGACCGTGCCGCCGCTGAGAAGGCCGAGGCCGACAAGAAGGCCGCCGAGGATGCCGCGGCTGCCGCCGCCGCCACCACCGCTGCATGGCCGATTGGAGGGTATACATCGTTTATCCTTCTCGTGTTTCTTTCTGTTGTAGCAGTACTAGCGATATGCGTAGATGTTTCTATTATATGCGTAGTACATGCTCTGTTAGATCGTAATCAGTGTGTTATCAATGCTGTCCATGTCATGCTCATGATTTATTCATGGATTAACTTAATCAAAAAACTGCCTATTTTCTTATCAATCCAAAAACCTAATGTGTGTAGGAGTTTTTCGAATTCTGGTTTTGCTGCTGCACTGAAACCGTCCCCGTTTACGGGGACGCACTTTAAGCGTTGGCAGACTAAAACCACCTTATGGCTCACGGCCATGAACGTGTTCTGGGTCACCGGTGTGATTCCCACAGGAACGATCGCTCCTGAACAGGAGAAGGCGTTCAAGGAGGCCACTGTCGTGTTCCTCGGGGCAGTTCAAAGAATGATTGGAGATAAGCTGGTTGACGCATATTTGCATGTGCGGTCTGCCAAGGACTTGTGGGAGGCGCTCGAATCTAAGTTCGGGGCTGCCGATGCAGGGAGCGAGATGTATATTATAGAGCAGTTCCACGATTACAAGATGGTTGAAAACCATCCTGTATTGGAGCAGGCTCATGAGATAATATGCACTATTAAGGAGCTTGAGCTTCTTAAGTGCGAGTTACCGGGCAAGTTTGTCGCGGGCTGCATAATCCTAAGCTTCCCAATTCCTGGAGGAACTTTGCCACCACTCTGAAACATCAGAGGCGTAAATTCTCAGTGGAGGATGTCATAGGCCATCTGAGTGTTGAGCAGAATTCAAGGGCAAAGGACTCGCACGGAAAAGGGGTAGAAGGAACTTCTATGGCCAATATGGTGCATCAGAAAAACTCCAATTCCCACAAGTCCAAGGGAAAGAACGGTGTCCAACAGAGTGCCGACTTTAAGAAGAAGGGTAAGAAGACCTTCAAGAAGAATAAGAAGGATGAGGGCTGCTTTACTTGTGGTTCGCTTGAACATTGGGCCAACAAGTGCCCAAACAAGTATAAGAAGCAAGGGCAGGACTCCAAGTCTGTCAATATGATTGTGAGCAACAATGAGAGTGGTGCATCTGGGTACGGTAATTTATTTGCTGTATTTTCAATTTGGCCGTCCACCGATTGGTGGGTCGACACAGGTGCAGGTGTTCATGTGTGTGCTGACATTTCATTGTTTTCTTCTTACCAGGCCACAGGTCATGGGTCCGTACTGATGGGGAATGGCACGAGTGCTTCTATTCTTGGTGTTGGCACGGTCGATCTGAAGTTTACTTCGGGAAGGATCGTGCAGCTGAAGAACGTGCAGCATGTCCCCGCCATCAAGAAGAACCTCGTTAGTGGCTCCCTTCTATGTAGAGAAGGGTTTAAGTTGGTATTCGAGTCTAATAAATCAGCTGTTACGAAATATGGACTATTTGTTGGAAAGGGTTATGAATGCGGAGGCATGTTCCGCCTTTCTCTTGCAGATCTATGTAATAAAGTCGTGAACAATATTCATTTGAGAATGAATCAGAAGTCTGGCATTCACGTATTTGTCACATTAGTTTCGTTGTTATGACGCGGCTAGCAAAATCGAATTTAATCCCGAGTTTCACTTTAGCCAAAGGTTCTAAGTGCCATTCATGTGTGCAATCTAAGCAACCTCGCAAGCCTCACAAGGCAGCAGAGGAGAGACACTTGGCGCCACTGGAACTCATACATTCTGATCTTTGTGAGATGAATGGTGTGTTGACTAAAGGTGGAAAGAAATATTTCATGACTTTGATAGATGATTCCACTAGATATTTCTATGTGTACCTGTTAAATACTAAAGATGAGGCTCTACACTACTTCAAAATCTATAAGGCAGAAGTTGAGAATCAACTTGAAAAGAAAATTAAACGAGTCCGGTCAGATCGTGGTGGAGAGTACTTCTCGAAAGAGTTTGATGCCTTTTGTGCGGAACACGACATTATTCACGAGAGGACGCCTCCCTACTCACCCCAGTCAAACGGGGTTGCCGAGCGGAAAAACCGTACTCTAACTGATTTGGTTAATGCCATGTTAGATACGTCGGGTTTATCCAAGGCATGGTGGGGGGAGGCTATAATGACATCCTGTCATGTCCTAAATAAAGTTCCAACAAAGGATAACAAGATCACTCCTTACGAGAAGTGGACCAAGAGAAGGACAACACTCTCGTACTTACGTACCTGGGGATGCTTGGCGAAAGTTAATGTGCCGATCCCCAAAAAGCGTAAGCTTGGACCAAAGACTGTGGACTGTGTTAATTTGGGCTACGCTATGAATAGTGTTGGCTATAGATTTCTAGTAGTGAAATCTGAGGTACCTGACCTGAAGTTCGGTACAATTATGGAGTCTAAAGATGCTACATTCTTTGAGGACATTTTCCCCATGAGAGATGTACAAAGCACTTCTAGACAGGAATCTGAGGAGACTCCTGAACCTGCCATTCCGATGGAATATTATAATCAAACACACGATGAAAATCCCGAGGAGGATAATGAGGAATCCCTTGGTAGGGGCAAGAGACAAAGGACTATTATCGGTGTCAAAACCGGCGGATCTCGGGTAGGGGGTCCCGAACTGTGCGTCTAGGCC
>NC_041388.1:514240425-514241244 GCF_002162155.2 Triticum dicoccoides
GATGGTAACAGGAGGCAAGGAACATGATGTTTTACCCAGGTTCGGGCCCTCTTGATGGAGGTAAAACCCTACGTCCTGCTGGATTAATATTGATGATATGGGTAGTACAAAGAGTAGATCTACCACGAGATCAAGGAGGCTAAACCCTAGAAGCTAGCCTATGGTATGATTGTTGTATGATGAAGTTGTCCTACAGACTAAAACCCTCTGGTTTATATAGACACCGGAGAGGGTTAGGGTTACACAAAGTCGGTTACAATGGTAGGAGATCTTGAACATCCGCATCGCCAAGCTTGCCTTCCACGCCAAGGAAAGTCCCATCCGGACATGGGACGAAGTCTTCAATCTTTTATCTTCATAGTCCTGGAGTCCGGCTGAAGGTATAGTCCGGCTACCCGAACACCCCCTAATCTAGGACTCCCTCAGTAGCCCCTGAACCAGGCTTCAATGACGACGAGTCCGGCGCGTAGATTGTCTTTGGCATTGCAAGTCGGGTTCCTCCTCCAAATTCTTCATAAAAGTTTGTAAACACCAAGAGTAGTGTCCAGCTCTGCAACATAAGTTTCCACGTATTGCCACAGAGAAAATAATATTAACACAAATCTAATCTGCTGACGTATTCCGCAGCGTGACATCACACTACAGCCAAGCCTTTATTCGAATCGTTTTCACTTTTCCACCTCAGCGTGTTTTGCGAGGCGGTTTCCTTGGCACGTCTTGTCAAAGCAGAGATCGTGTCCCCTTTATTTACGGGATTCTCATCAATACGGACATGGGTAACCCAATCGTGCCCGTTAGCATGTCTTCTCGATTAAAGGC
>NC_041388.1:514241358-514243349 GCF_002162155.2 Triticum dicoccoides
GGTTCCGACCTTCAAGGCCGATGGATGCCCTCCTCCGTCACGGAGGAGGACGTGCTAAAGTTGAGAGAGGCTAAGTTCTTGACCGCCGAAATTTTGCATAGGTTGCCTGCTCAAAGGCAGGCTATTCCCAGTCCCCAGCCCGGTGAGAGCGTAGTGTTCATGTCTCACTTCCTTCGGGGGTTAGGCTTCCCGATGGATCCCTTCGTGAGGGGGCTGATGTTCTATTATGGGCTGGAATTTCATGACTTAGCTTCGGAGTCCATCCTCCACATTTCCTCATTCATCGTTGTGTGCGAAGCGTTCCTCCGTATTACTCCTCACTTTGGATTATGGCTCAAGACTTTTGGAGTGGAGCCGAAGATGATCGAGGGGCGGCACACAGAGTGCGGAGGCGCTGTCATAAGTAAGAATGCTGATGCTCCATCGCCCGAGGGCTCCTTTCAAGAGGAGCTCGGCTTGCGGCAACGAGAGTGGTTCTTCACCGCTCCCAGGAGCACCAAATGGGTGGCGCCTCCTGCCTTTCGCTCGGGTCCCCCACCACGGCTAGCGTCATGGGTCAACAAAGGATTAGATTGGGGGTTATCCAAAGACGTGCCCTTGTTGCAGGGCCGCATTAGGGATCTCTTAGAAAGAGACCTCAACCTGGTCAAGGTGACGCAGGTCATGCTGATTCGCCGAACACTGCCCAGCAAACGTCGCTCCCTTCGTCTGTGGGAGTTTAATCCGGAGGGACCACGAGCTCTCCAGCATTTTATGGGCGCAACGCCCGTGGAGATGTATAAAATCTTCTTCAGATCACAAGCAATGTGTCCGGATTTGACCGAGGACGCAGGTTTAAGGTGCAATCGCCCGGATACTCAAGTAAGTAACCTTGTGCCCGGACTCGCTATCCGTAAAATTGTCATAAATTCGCCCCTAAAAGGGTTGTCCTTTTAAACAGGAGTGGATAGCGAAGGCAAAGCTGATCAGGTGTCCGGCTCCCCTTCCTGAGACCAGGCCGGATCCCGTGCTATTCAGGATGTTGAAGATTGTGCCTTTGGAGGGAAGTGAGGGGGAGGACAAGGAAACTATGGCCTCCTCGAAGGAGGCTGCTCCGAAGGGAAGAACCGACAATTCCTCTCCTAAGGGGAAGAAGAGGGCCGCCTCTGATGACCCGGAGACCATGGCCTCAAAGCGGGGGGGGGGGGAATTCCTCGTCAGAGGGTCCGACGCCGGGGAGATCCTCGGCCGAACTACGTCTTCAAAGGGATCAGCCCTCCAGCGAGTCGTAAGTAGAGAAAGATTTTCCTTTAGAGGGATGAGAGAAATCCTTGCTTTTTATCTGAGAAGATTAACCAAAATTTTACTTTGTAGCTCGGACCTTAGCCTTTCTCAGCAGAGCTCGTCTTCGGGGGATCTTCTTTCGGAGATGATGGAGAGTGGAACGCCTCCCCCTGCCGTACCGCCTGGCGAGGCGGGCGACCTTGAGGTGTCGTCGCGGAAGGTTTCTCCGAATCCGGCAGGGGTGGAAGGTAGCCATATGTCCCCCCAAGGTTCTCCGCATCCGGCCTTCGATGGAGGTTATAGGACGAGTCTGGCACCATCCGATGCGCAGTCGGAGGAGCTGATGATTCTGCTGGGGCGAACTTCTATCTCAAAGGAGCACCGTGCATTGATGGGTATGGTGATTGGAAGGATTTCGTCTGCGGAAAGCGGATTGCATGTGAAGGAAATATGCCCTAGAGGCAATAATAAAGTTATTATTTATTTCCTTATATCATGATAAATGTTTATTATTCATGCTAGAATTGTATTAACCAAAAACATAATACATGTGTGAATACATAGACAAACAAAGTGTCACTAGTATGCCTCTACTTGACTAGCTTGTTAATCAAAGATGGTTATGTTTCCTAACCATGAACAAAGAGTTGTTATTTGATTAACGGGATCACATCATTAGGTGAATGATCTGATTGACATGACCCATTACATTAGCTTAGCACCCGATC
>NC_041388.1:514243359-514258663 GCF_002162155.2 Triticum dicoccoides
GACGATCGAATCTCGGGCAAGTAACATACCGATGACAAAGGGAACAACGTATGTTGTTATGCGGTCTGACCGATAAAGATCTTCGTAGAATATGTAGGAACCAATATGAGCATCCAGGTTCCGCTATTGGTTATTGATCGGAGACGTGTCTCGGTCATGTATACATTGTTCTCGAACCGTAGGGTCCGCACGCTTAACGTTACGATGACAGTTTCATTATGAGTTTATGTATTTTGATGTACCGAAGGTTGTTCGGAGTCCCGGATGTGATCATGGACATGACGAGGAGTCTCAAAATGGTCGAGACATAAAGATCGATATATTGGAAGCCTATGTTTGGATATCGGAATCGTTCCGGGTGAAATCGGGATTTTACCGGAGTACCGAGGGGTTACCGGAACCCCCCGGGGGGTTATTGGGCCTACATGGGCTTTAAGGGAGAAGAGGAAAGGAGGCAAGAGGTGGCCGCGTGCCCCTCCCCTTCGTAGTCCGAATAGGACAAGGGAAGGGGGGCGGCGCCCCCCTTTCCTTTCCCTCTTCCTCCTCTTTCCCCTTCTCCTTATCCAACTAGGAAAGAAGGGAGTCCTACTCCCGGTGGGAGTAGGACTCCCCCTTGGCGCGCCCTCCTTGGCCGGCCACCCCCTCCCCTTGGCTCCTTTATATATGGGGGCAGGGGGCACCCTAGGACACACAAGTTGATCTTTGTGATTGTTCCTTAGCCGTGTGCGGTGCCCCCCTCCACGATATTACACCTTGGTCATATTGTAGCGGTGCTTAGGCGAAGCCTTGCGACGGTTGAACATCAAGATCGTCACCACGCCGTCGTGCTGACGGAACTCTTCCCCGAAGCTTTGCTGGATCGGAGCTCGGGGAGCGTCATCGAGCTGAACGTGTGCCAAGAACTCGGAGGTGCCGGAGTAACGGTGCTTGGATCGGTTGAACCGGGAATACGTACGACTACTTCCTCTACGTTGCGTCAACGCTTCCGCTTTGGTCTACGAGGGTACGTAGACAACACTCTCCCCTCTCGTTGCTATACATCACCATGATCTTGCGTGTGCGTAGGAATTTTTTTTGAAATTACTACGTTCCCCAACAGTGGCATCCGAGCCTAGGTTTTATATGTTGATGTTATATGCACGAGTAGAACACAAGTGAGTTGTGGGCGATATAAATCATACTGCTTACCAGCATGTCATACTTTGGTTCGGCGGTATTGTTGGACGAAGCGGCCCGGACCGACATTACGCGTACACTTACGCGAGACCGGTTCTACCGACGTGCTTTGCACATAGGTGGCTTGTGGGTGACAGTTTCTCCAACTTTAGTTGAACCGAGTGTGGCTACGCCCGGTCCTTACGAAGGTTAAAACAGCAGCAACTTGACAAACTATCGTTGTGGTTTTGATGCGTAGGTAAGATTGGTTCTTGCTTAAGCCCGTAGCAGCCACGTAAAACTTGCAACAACAAAGTAGAGGACGTCTAACTTGTTTTTGCAGGGCATGTTGTGATGTGATATGGTCAAGACATGATGCTAAATTTTATTGTATGAGATGATCATGTTTTGTAACCGAGTTATCGGCAACTGGCAGGAGCCATATGGTTGTCGCTTTATTGTATGCAATGCAATCGCGCTGTAATGCTTTACTTTATCACTAAGCGGTAGCGATAGTCGTGGAAGCATAAGATTGGCGAGACGACAACGATGCTACGATGGAGATCAAGGTGTCGCGCCGGTGACGATGGTGATCACGACGGTGCTTCGAAGATGGAGATCACAAGCACAAGATGATGATGGCCATATCATATCACTTATATTGATTGCATGTGATGTTTATCTTTTATGCATCTTATCTTGCTTTGACTGATGGTAGCATTATAAGATGATCTCTCACTAATTATCAAGAAGTGTTCTCCCTGAGTATGCACCGTTGCGAAAGTTCTTCGTGCTAAGACACCACGTGATGATCGGGTGTGATAGGCTCTACGTTCAAATACAACGGGTGCAAAACAGTTGCACACGCGGAATACTCAGGTTATACTTGACGAGCCAAGCATATACAGATATGGCCTCGGAACACGGAGACCGAAAGGTCGAGCGTGAATCATATAGTAGATATGATCAACATAGTGATGTTCACCAATGAAACTACTCCATCTGACATGATGATCGGACATGGTTTAGTTGATTTGGATCACATAATCACTTAGAGGATTAGAGGGATGTCTATCTAAGTGGGAGTTCTTTAAGTAAATTAATTGAACCTAAATTTATCATGAAACTTAGTACCTGATAGTATCTTGCTTGTTTATGCTTGATTGTAGATAGATGGCTCGTGCTGTTGTTCCGTTGAATTTTAATGCGTTCCTTGGGAAAGCAAAGTTGAAAGATGATGGTAGCAATTACACGGACTGGGTCCGTAACTTGAGGATTATCCTCATTGCTGCACAGAAGAATTACGTCCTGGAAGCACCGCTGGGTGCCAGGCTTGCTGCTGGAGCAACACCAGATGTTATGAACGTCTGGCAGAGCAAAGCTGATGACTACTCGATAGTTCAGTGTGCCATGCTTTACGACTTAGAATCGGGACTTCAACGACGTTTTGAACGTCATGGAGCATATGAGATGTTCCAGGAGTTGAAGTTAATATTTCAAGCAAATGCCCGGATTGAGAGATATGAAGTCTCCAATAAGTTCTATAGCTGCAAGATGAAGGAGAACAGTTCTGTCAGTGAGCATATACTCAAAATGTCTGGGTATAATAATCACTTGATTCAATTGGGAGTTAATCTTCCAGATGATTGCGTCATTGACAGAATTCTCCAATCACTGCCACCAAGCTACAAGAGCTTCGTGATGAACTATAATATGCAAGGGATGAATAAGACTATTCCCGAGCTCTTCGCAATGCTGAAAGCTGCGGAGGTAGAAATCAAGAAGGAGCATCAAGTGTTGATGGTCAACAAGACCACTAGTTTCAAGAAAAAGGGCAAAGGGAAGAAGAAGGGGAACTTCAAAAAGAACAGCAAGCAAGTTGCTACTCAAGAGAAGAAACCCAAACCTGGACCTAAGCCTGAAACTGAGTGCTTCTACTGCAAGCAGACTGGTCACTGGAAGCGGAACTGCCCCAAGTATTTGGCAGATAAGAAGGATGGCAAGGTGAACAAAGGTATATGTGATATACATGTTATTGATGTGTACCTTACTAATGCTCGCAGTAGCATCTGGGTATTTGATACTGGTTCTGTTGCTAATATTTGCAACTCGAAACAGGGACTACAGATTAAGTGGAGATTGGCTAACGACGAGGTGACAATGCGCGTGGGAAACGGTTCCAAAGTCGATGTGATCGCAGTCGGCACACTACCTCTACATCTACCTTCGGGATTAATATTAGACCTAAATAAATGTTATTTGGTGCCAGCATTAAGCATGAACATTATATCTAGATCTTGTTTGATGCGAGACGATTATTCATTTAAATCTGAGAATAATGGTTGTTCTATTTATACGAGTAATATCTTTTATGGTCATGCACCCTTAAAGAGTGGTCTATTTTTATTGAACCTCGATAGTAGTGACACACATATTCATAGTGTTGAAGCCAAAAGATGCAGAGTTGATAATGATAGTGCAACTTATTTGTGGCACTGCCGTTTGGGTCATATCGGTATAAAGCGCATGAAGAAACTCCATACTGATGGGCTTTTGGAACCACTTGATTATGAATCACTTGGTACTTGCGAACCGTGCCTTATGGGTAAGATGACAAAAAACACCGTTCTCCGGTACTATGGAGAGAGCAACAGATTTGTTGGAAATCATACATACAGATGTATGTGGTCCGATGAACGTTGAGGCTCGTGGCGGATATCGTTATTTTCTCACGTTCACAGATGACTTAAGAAGATATGGGTATATCTACTTAATGAAACACAAGTCTGAAACATTTGAAAAGTTCAAAGAATTTCAGAGTGAAGTTGAAAATCATCGTAACAAGAAAATAAAATTCCTACGATCTGATCGTGGAGGAGAATATTTGAGTTACGAGTTTGGTGTACATCTGAAAAATTGTGGAATAGTTTCGCAACTCACGCCACCCGGAACACCACAGCGTAATGGTGTGTCCGAACGTCGTAATCGTACTTTACTAGATATGGTGCGATCTATGATGTCTCTTACTAATTTGCCGCTATCGTTTTGGGGATACGCTCTAGAGACAGCCGCATTCACGTTAAGTAGGGCACCATCAAAATCCGTTGAGACGACGCCTTATGAACTGTGGTTTGGCAAGAAACCAAAGTTGTCGTTTCTGAAAGTTTGGGGGCTGCGATGCTTATGTGAAAAAGCTTCAACCTGATAAGCTCGAACCCAAATCGGAGAAATGTGTCTTCATAGGATATCCAAAGGAAACTATTGGATACACCTTCTATCACAGATCCGAAGGCAAGACTTTTGTTGCTAAATTCAGAAACTTTCTAGAGAAGGAGTTTCTCTCGAAAGAAGTGAGTGGGAGGAAAGTAGACTTGACGAGGTAACTGTACCTACTCCCTTATTGGAAAGTAGTACATCACAAAAAACCTGTTTCTGTGACACCTACACCAGTTAGTGAGGAAGCTCATGAAACTTCAGAACAAGATACTACTGAACCTCGTAGATCAAGCAGAGTGAGATCCGCGCCAGAGTGGTACGGTAATCCTGTTTTGGAAGTCATGCTACTAGATCATGATGAACCTACGAACTATGAAGAAGCGATGGTGAGCCCAGATTCCGCAAAATGGCTTGAAGCCATGAAATCTGAGATGGGATCCATGTATGAGAACAAAGTATGGACTTTGGTTGACTTGCTCGATGATCGGCAAGCAATTGAGAATAAATGGATCTTCAAGAAGAAGACTGATGCTGACGGTAATATTACTATCTACAAAGCTCGACTTGTCGAAAAAAGGTTTTCGGCAAGTTCAAGGGATTGACTACAATGAGACTTTCTCACCCGTAGCGATGCTTAAGTCTGTTCGAATCATGTTAGCAATTGCCACATTTTATGATTATGAAATTTGGTAGATGGATGTCAAAACTGCATTCCTGAATGGATTTCTGGAAGAAGAGTTGTATATGATGCAACCAGAAGGTTTTGTCGATCCAAAGGGAGCTAACAAAGTGTGCAAGCTCCAGCGATCCATTTATGGACTGGTGCAAGCCTCTCGGAGTTGGAATAAACGCTTTGATAGTGTGATCAAAGCATTTGGTTTTATACAAACTTTTGGAGAAGCCTGTATTTACAAGAAAGTGAGTGGGAGCTCTGTAGCATTTCTGATATTATATGTGGATGACATATTACTAATTGGAAATGATATAGAATTTCTGGATAGCATAAAGGGATACTTGAATAAGAGTTTTTCAATGAAAGACCTCGGTGAAGCTGCTTACATATTAGGCATTAAGATCTATAGAGATAGATCAAGACGCTTAATTGGACTTTCACAAAGCACATACCTTGACAAAGTTTTGAAGAAGTTC
The DNA here is from genome assembly GCF_002162155.2 of Triticum dicoccoides. Classification (NCBI taxonomy): domain Eukaryota; kingdom Viridiplantae; phylum Streptophyta; class Magnoliopsida; order Poales; family Poaceae; genus Triticum; species Triticum dicoccoides. The sequence continues at coordinate 514,248,880 of NC_041388.1, forward strand.
AAAATGGATCAAGCAAAGAAAGGGTTCTTGCCTGTGTTACAAGGTGTGAAGTTGAGTAAGACTCAATGCCCGACCACTGCAGAAGATAGAGAGAAAATGAAAGATGTTCCCTATGCTTCAGCCATAGGCTCTATCATATATGCAATGATGTGTACCAGACCTGATGTGTGCCTTGCTATAAGTCTAGCAGGGAGGTACCAAAGTGATCCAGGAGTGGATCACTGGACAGCGGTCAAGAACATCCTGAAATACCTAAAAAGGACTAAGGATATGTTTCTCATATATGGAGGTGACAAAGAGCTCATCCTAAAAGGTTACGTTGATGCAAGCTTTGACACTGATCCGGATGATTCTAAATCGCAAACCGGATACGTGTTTACATTAAACGGTGGAGCTGTCAGTTGGTGCAGTTCTAAACAAAGCGTTGTAGCGGGATCTACATGTGAAGCGGAGTACATAGCTGCTTCGGAAGCAGCAAATGAAGGAGTCTGGATGAAGGAGTTCATATCCGATCTAGGTGTCATACCTAGTGCATCGGGTCCAATGAAAATCTTTTGTGACAATACTGGTGCAATTGCCTTGGCAAAGGAATCCAAATTTCACAAGAGAACCAAGCACATCAAGAGACGCTTCAATTCCATCCGGGATCTAGTCCAGGTGGGAGACATAGAGATTTGCAAGATACATACGGATCTGAATGTTGCAGACCCGTTGACTAAGCCTCTTCCACGAGCAAAACATGATCAACACCAAGGCTCCATGGGTGTTAGAATCATTACTGTGTAATCTAGATTATTGACTCTAGTGCAAGTGGGAGACTGAAGGAAATATGCCCTAGAGGCAATAATAAAGTTATTATTTATTTCCTTATATCATGATAAATGTTTATTATTCATGCTAGAGTTGTATTAACCGGAAACATAATACATGTGTGAATACATAGACAAACAGAGTGCCACTAGTATGCCTCTACTTGACTAGCTCGTTAATCAAAGATGGTTATGTTTCCTAACCATGAACAAAGAGTTGTTATTTTATTAACGGGATCACATCATTAGGTGAATGATCTGATTGACATGACCCATTACATTAGCTTAGCACCCGATCGTTTAGTATGTTGCTATTGCTTTCTTCATGACTTATACATGTTCCTATGACTATGAGATTATGCAACTCCCATTTGCCGGAGGGACACTTTGTGTGCTACCAAACGTCACAACGTAAATGGGTGATTATAAAGGTGCTCTACAGGTGTCTCCAAAGGTACATGTTGGGTTGGCGTATTTCGAGATTAGGATTTGTCACTCCGATTGTCGAAGAGGTATCTCTGGGCCCTCTCGGTAATGCACATCACATAAGCCTTGCAAGCATTGAAACTAATGAGTTAGTTGTGAAATGATGTATTACGGAACGAGTAAAGAGACTTGCTGGTAACGAGATTGAACTAGGTATTGAGATACCGACGATCGAATCTCGGGCAAGTAACATACCGATGACAAAGGGAACAACGTATGTTGTTATGCGGTCTGACCAATAAAGATCTTCATAGAATTATGTAGGAACCAATATGAGCATCCAGGTTCCGCTATTGGTTATTGACCGGAGACGTGTCTCGGTCATGTCTACATTGTTCTCGAACCGTAGGGTCCGCACGCTTAACGTTACGATGACAGTTTCATTATGAGTTTATGTATTTTGATGTACCGAAGGTTGTTCGGAGTCCCGGATGTGATCATGGACATGACGAGGAATCTCGAAATGGTCGAGACATAAAGATCGATATATTGGAAGCCTATATTTGGATATCGGAATTGTTCCGAGTGAAATCAGGATTTTACCGGAGTACCGGGGGGGTTACCGGAACCCCCCGGGGGGTTATTGGGCCTACATGGGCCTTAAGGGAGAACATGAAAGGAGGCAAGAGGTGGCCCCTTGCACCTCCCCTTCCTAGTCCGAATAGGACAAGGGAAGGGGGGCGGCGCCCCCCTGTCCTTTCCCTCTTCCTCCTCTTTCCCCTTCTCCTTATCCAACTAGGAAAGAAGGGAGTCCTACTCCCGGTGGGAGTAGGACTCCCCCTTGGCGCGCCCTCCTTGGCCGGCCGCCCCCTCCCCTTGGCTCCTTTATATACGGGGGCAGGGGGCACCCTAGGAAACACAAGTTGATCTTTGTGATCGTTCCTTAGCCGTGTGCGGTGCCCCCCTCCACGATATTACACCTCGGTCATATTGTAGCGGTGCTTAGGCGAAGCCTTGCGACGGTTGAACATCAAGATCGTCACCATGCCGTCGTGCTGACGGAACTCTTCCCCGAAGCTTTGCTAGATCGGAGCCCGGGGAGCGTCATCGAGCTGAACGTGTGCCAAGAACTCGGAGGTTCCGGAGTAACGGTGCTTGGCTTCGGTCTACGAGGGTACGTAGACAACACTCTCCCCTCTCGTTGCTATACATCACCATGATCTTGCGTGTGCGTAGGAATTTTTTTCGAAAGTACTACGTTCCCCAACAGCATGAGGCCGTCAGAAGTTTGTTGGCGGGTTTTGAGGTACGTTTGATAATGTACTTCTTTGTTAGTTGCGCATAAACAAGATGCGCCCTGTGTAGATAGTAGCCCCTGAGACTCTGTGCGTTGTCAAAATTGATGGCGCGCAGAGGATCATAATCCCAGGTCTAAAATGTCGCCTTTGTATACAGGTGGCGAAGTGTCCGGAATCGAGCCGAACTGATGATTTTGCTGAACTAAAGCAGCAACTTGACGTCGCAGATGCCGACATCGCGCTCATCAACGAGCGGCTTGATGAGGCTCAAGGTATGCAATTCCTCGGGTGGCATCTGGTAAGAGGAGCTTTATGTCAGTATCTTACAATGTGTGTGCTTGACGCATATGGTGCGGCCGCCGTGGAGAGTCTTCGGGTGGAACTTGCCCGAGCTAAGGAACAAGCCAGGAAAAGTGATGCGGCTACCGAGAAGGCCCTTGAAGAGCTGAGAGCCGAACAGGCTGCTCAGTGCCAAAGCAAGAAGGAGATGGCCGTGATGGCCATGAAGTTAAAACGTGCTGCTGACCGTTGCAAGTTTCTTGAGAAAGAAGACCGGGCGAGACAGACGGACTTAGAGAAGGCCGTTGCTGATGCCAAGGACGCTTGCTCTGCGATGAGAGCTGCGAAGGAGGAGCTGCGTCAGGCCGGACAGATTGCGGCTGGAAAGCCCTTTATGCTGCGGAGGAAGTTTTGCGATCCGAAGTTTGCTCCGTTGGACCGGATGTGGAGTGCGGAGGACACCTATCTGGATTTGGCAGCGAGTGTTGCTGATGCGACCGAATACTTTCGAGATCAAGAAGATCACGAAGTGGAAAGGCTTTTCTGGTCGCAGTTCCAGAATCTAGAGCGTCCACTGGCAGTGGACGATAATGGGCCGAACTGAATAGATTGTCCGGACTCGCCATGAAGTACGTCACGGGTCATCTGTGGCTGGGGAGATCGGAGCCGAAGAGTTATTTCAGCTTGGTGCAGCAATTCCTTGATGCAGTGCCACGTATCAATGCGATGAAGAGGTCAGCATGCATAGAGGGCGCATGGATGGCTCTTGCCTGTGTCAAGACATACTGGGCAGAGATGGAGACCATCGTTGTTGCATCCCGAGATTCGGACAAAAGCCGAGTACCCTCCGAGCACTATTTTCAGGATGTCCTTGAAGGCGCTCGTGTAATAGAGACGCAATGCTCGAAGGATGCTATGTTCTGATAACATATGTAATTATAAAGCAATATTTTGATGAATTGTAGTAGCCTTTTATACTTGTGCCTTCAAGTATTTGGAACACCTCCTGTGCGGCCGTTTTAAGATATATATACAAAATCTGAAAGATTGCAGTCGTTGGCTTCAGCCCCCACACACATAGTGTGGGGGTGCTCGCAGAAGGCACATTTTCACACTTAATCCAATGTCTTGGTCCTACAAAGGAGGTGATAGCGCAGCGAGCTAGGCAACCGGACTATAATGCTTTAACACTTTCACTTAGCCATAGGAGCTTGACAATGGGACTATTTAGGTAGCCCCTGGTGGCGACTGCGCTCGCCAGAATTCAGGGCGCGTATGTGCCTGGCCGGGAAACGGCCCTTCGTTAATGCGGAGGAATCCTACAGATTCCGGAGAGTCATCGAGTGGTTGACCAGTCTCACGCCATATCATGACAGTCGGTTTTCGGCTTTCTCTACTGAGGTGCTCGCCTAGCCAAACCAGGGCACAATCGCAGTAGTTCTCCTGGTGCCGCCTTAGCCGATAGAGTGGAATGTAAGGCGGCCGAACACAGGAGCTGGGCAACCCAACATTTGACCAAAATCATGACTCAGAGCTGATGCATATAAGGCCAAACTCGCGACACCGAACACTCCCTAAGGTATTTGGTCTTTATGAGAGCGGGCGAGGTAACGCTCTGAGGTATAAGCCCCTAGTGTCCAGGTACGCGCAAGAATTCTGACGTGGCCACATGCCAAGACGCCAGCCTCCTCCTTGGTCATAGAACCAGGGGATGTGTATCAACAAGAGACAGTAAAAAAGGTTTACGCAGGGTCTTAATTTGAAAAGAATCCTTGGAACGGGTCCCTACTGCACGTGTGCGCCCGTGTCTCTGTTTGTGCCGTATCCTGGACGGGCGCATCACTCGTTCATCTGTAAAAAGAGAGCAACTAAGTTGAAAAAGGGGCGTGCCGAACAAAAGTTATATGAAATAAACAAAGTGTAAAGTAAAATATGAAAAATTGAGCTTTATTGTCTCTTATTTTATACGTGTGAAGCCCCTAGTGCAGGGGTATATGGCCACTAAGCCTTTATCAATGATACTTTTGTGCCTGACTCGTCTATCCGTGTCCGTGGTCTTAATGACCTGTTCCGATGTTCTGGCTGGTGAAGCCATTGTATTGTGGGGCTGTTAAAGCGGCCGCGCAATCCTCCGCTTGGGGGAGGTGTTCTCACTGCTTCCCCTTTAAGGAGATGATGCCGCGTGGACCGAGCATCTTAAGCGTAAGAGATGCATAATGCGGTATTGCGTTAAAGCAGGCGAAAGCTTCGCGTCCCAGTAGTACTTGATAGCGACTTGAGAATGGGACGATGTGGAAAGTCATCTTTTCACGACAGAAGTTATCGGCAGAGCCGAAAATAACCTCGAGCCGGAGAAAACCCATGCAATGGGTGTCCGGACCTGGCGTTACTCCTTGAAAGGAGGTTTTGCTGTGGCGAATTCTTTTTTGGGTCGATCCCCATGTGGCGGATTGAGTCCTGATATATCAGGTTGAGTCCGCTGCCACCGTCCATAAGGACATTTGAAAACTGGAGTCCGCCAATTATTGGATCGAGTACCAGGGCAGTCCATCCTGGGTTCTTGACACTTCTAGAATAATCCAGATGATCAGAGATGATTGGTTTTGACAACTAGTGGCGGGATTCCTTTGGGATAGGCCGTGGGGCGCGTACCTTTATGGGCGCCACACGTTTTGTTATGTGGAGTAAGTTTACTATTTTTACTTCTTGTGGGAAATTCTTTTGTTTCCTGGTACTCTGCTTTTGGGGTTCGTCCTCGTCTTCGCTTGGTGTGTCGAGCCCCTTGTGTTCGGCGTTGAGTCTGCCGGATTGTTTGAAAACCTAACAATCTCTATGGGTATGGTGAGCAGGCTTTCTGGGAGTGCTGTGTATTTGACATATCCTATCCAAGATTTTGTTTAGGTTGGATAGGTCGTCCCTGTTATCTTGGAGGGGTGGCTTTTTCTGATTCTGTCGTGAGCTTTTGAATCTGGCGTTGACTGCCGTGCTCTTCGGACTTTTTTCCTTAGTCCGGAGACGGTCCTTATTGCGTTGCGGTTTTCCGTTTCCATCCCTTGTTTCAGATGTACTTGGGTCACTGGTGCTGCATCTTGCCAACCAGCTGTCCTCTCCTGCGCAAAAGCGGGTCATGAGGCTTGTTAGTGCGGCCATTGTTCTTGGCTTTTCTTGGCTGAGGTGTCTGGCGAGCCATTCGTCTCGCACATTATGCCTGAAAGCCGCTAAGGCTTCAGCGTCCGGACAGTCGACTATCTGATTCTTTTTAGTAAGAAATCTATTCCAGAATTGCCGAGCTGACTCTCCGGGCTGTTGAGTTATGTGACTAAGATCATCTGCATCCGGAGGGCGGACATAGGTCCCTTGAAAATTTGCTCGGAAAGCGTCCTCGAGCTCTTCCCAACTTCCGATTGTGTTTTCAGGAAGGCTTTTGAGCCAATGCCGGGCTGGCCCTTTAAGCTTGAGGGGTAAGTATTTTATGGCGTGGAGGTCATCGCCTCTAGCCATATGTATGTGGAGGATATAATCCTCGATCCAGACTCCAGGGTCTGTTGTTCCATCATATGCCTCTATGTTTACTGGTTTGAATCCCGCTGGAAATTCATAATCCAGGACCTCATCGGTGAAACATAGGGGGTGTGCGGCACCCCTGTATTTGGGTGTGCCGGATTCTGATAATGGCTTTATTGCATTGCTTACGAGAGCTTGCTTTCTTGGCCCGTAAATGGACCTGGCTGGGCCATGATGCGAATCCTTAAGTGGGTCGCATGCCGGCTTAAGTGCGGCGCTGCTTGCCGCTTTATGCTGGCCATGGGGTCATCTATCCGACCGTGTGGCTTTCTCACTTTTGGAATGCGAGGGCTCTAAGGCCTCCTCGTCGAATTCAGGCAGTAGCTTTCTCTTCGGATAGCTTTTAGTGCGGCGATTGTCGCCGTATTTGTCTGCGGTATTGATTACTTTACTCCATCTGATCCTGAGTGCATCTTCCGCAGTTTTTAGCTTCCGCTTATGCTTTTTTAGGCTGCGTGCGGTTGCAACGAGCCGTTTGTGGAGGTTCTTCTGCTTCGTGGGCTTGTCCGGCGTAAGGTCATCTAGAATGCCATTTTCGCCGGGGGAGGGATGTTCGGTTTCTCTATCTGGGTTGTCCTGTTGGGACGGTTTCTCTAAGGCATGCTCGTTGTCTACCGGCTCATCCTGCTCTATGGTTGGTCTTTATCGAGGCGGGGCTTGGGTTGTTTTTCGAGAGATCGATCCCTCTTTCCTTCCTCGTTTTCCTCGTTGTTGCTTTCTTTAGGGGTATCCACCATGTACACATTGTGAGATGAGGTGGCTGTACAATGCCCTATAGGCGTTGGTTCTTGGTTGTCTCCTGCATCGTTGTCCATACCGTCGATGTCTTCGGAGTCGAAGTCGAGCATGTCGGTTAGGTCGTCGACAATGGCTATGAAGTGGGTGGTGGGTGGGTTTTGAATTTCTTCATCATCCGAATCCCATCCTTGCTGACCGTAGTCCGGCCAGGGCTCTCCTGATAAAGAGATAGACTTTAGCGAATTCAGGATGTCGCCGAAGGGAGAGTGCTGAAAGATGTCTGCGGTGGTGAACTCCATTATCGGCGCCCAATCGGATTCGATCATCAGGGGCGCGTGGGGCTCGGAGTTTGGAAAGGAATCCGGTTCCTCGGAGTCACGGGCCATGCGGAGTGCGGGGCTGGAGTTTGGTCGATCGCCTCTGAGATCGCAGCCCCTGAGGCAACGTCCAACCGATGATCCTCGATCGGCGCAGTAGGCTCCGAATCAATGGTCGGAACCGATGCGTGTGCGGCCTCCAAGGCGCTGTTCGGCGGCAGAGCTATATCATGCCCATCGAGACAGTGCGGCGCGCTTGGCTGTGGCTCGAATCCGTCGAAGATCAAGTCCCCATGGATGTCAGCCGTGTAGTTTAGGCTTCCAAACCTGAAATCATGGCCAGGGGTGTAGCTTTCGATCTGCTCAAGGTGGCCAAGCGACTTGGCCCGCAGTGCGAAGCCGCCGAAGACGAAGATCTGTCCGGGGAGGAAAGTCTCACCCTGGACTGCATCGTTGTTGATGATCGAAGGAGCCATCAGGCCTAAAGGCGACGACACAGAGGAACTCTCAATGAAAGCACCAATGTCGGTGTCAAAACCGGCGGATCTCGGGTAGGGGGTCCCGAACTATGCGTCTAGGCCGGATGGTAACAGGAGGCAAGGAACATGATGTTTTACCCAGGTTCGGGCCCTCTTGATGGAGGTAAAACCCTACGTCCTGCTTGATTAATATTGATGATATGGGTAGTACAAGAGTAGATCTATCACGAGATCAAGGAGGCTAAACCCTAGAAGCTAGCCTATGGTATGATTGTTGTATGATGAAGTTGTCCTACGGACTAAAACCCTCCGATTTATATAGACACCGGAGAGGGTTAGGGTTACACAAAGTCGGTTACAAAGGTAGGAGATCTTGAATATCCGCATCGCCAAGCTTGCCTTTCACGCCAAGGGAAGTCCCATCCGGACACGGGACGAAGTCTTCAATCTTGTATCTTCATAGTCCTGGAGTCCGACTGAAGGTATAGTTCGGCTACCCGAACACCCCCTAATCCAGGACTCCCTCAACTGTAAAGACCTTTGGTGATGATTTCTTCATATACCTCGTGGAGGATAATCCCACTTCTATTTCAGAAGCGTATGCATCTCCAGAAGCTGACTACTGGAAGGATGCGGTCCGTAGCGAGATGGATTCCATCATGGCTAACGGGACTTGGGAGCTTACTGAACGTCCTTATGGATGCAAACCATTGGGATGCAAGTGGGTGTTCAAGAAGAAGCTTAGGCCCGACAGTATGATAGAAAAGTACAAGGCTAGGCTTGAGGCCAAGGGCTACACCCAGAAAGAAGAAGAAGATTTCTTCAACACCTATTCACCTGTGGCCAGACTGACCACCATTCGATTATTACTCTTGTTGGCGGCCTCACATGGTCTTCGCATTCATCAGATGGATGTTAAGACGGCTTTCCTGAACGGAGAGCTAAAGGAGGAAATCTATATGCAACAGCCTGATGGCTTTGTGATGGATGGTCAGGAAGGAAAGGTGTGTAAGTTGGTGAAATCTTTGTATGGCAGAGATAAGCGCCTAAGCAATGGCATGACAAGTTTAATGAAATGTTGACATCTGTTGGCTTTGTTGTTAATGAGGCCGACAAATGTGTATACTACCGCTATGGTGGGGGCGAAGGAGTTATACTGTGTTTGTATGTTGATGACATACTGATATTTGGGACTAATCTCAAGTTGATCGAGGAAGTTAAGTCTTTCCTATCTCAGAACTTTGAGATGAAGGACCTTGGAGTGGCGGATGTTATCTTGAACATCAAGCTATTGAGAGATGATGAAGGTGGGATTACACTTCTGCAATCCCATTATGTTGAGAAGGTGTTGAGTCGTTTTGGATATTCGGACTGCAAACCATCTCAAACACCATATGATCCTAGTGTGCTGATTTGAAAGTCTAAAGGCACAGCTATAGATCAATTGAGATACTCTCAGATTGTTGGTTCACTCTAGTATCTAGCGAGCGCAATGAGGCCTGACATTGCATTTGCTATTAGCAAACTGAGCCAGTTTGTTTCCAAACCGGGTGATGTACATTGGCGTGCTCTTGAGAGAGTTATGCGCTATCTGAAAGGTACTATGAACTATGAACTTCACTATACCGGATACCCGTCGGTACTTGAAGGGTATAGTGATGCGAATTGGATCTCTGATGCTGATGAGATGAAGGCCACAACTAGGTATATGTTTACTCTTGGAGGTGGTGCTGTTTCCTGGAAGTCTTGCAAGCAAACGATCTTAACAAGATCGACAATAGAAGCAGAATTAACAGCATTAGACACATCGGGTGGCGAAGCAGCATGGCTTCGAGATCTGTTGATGGACTTGCTAGTGGTTGAGAAGCCGGTTC
>NC_041388.1:514258673-514260800 GCF_002162155.2 Triticum dicoccoides
AGATGTACTTGGGTCACTGGTGCTGCATCTTGCCAACCAGCTGTCCTCTCCTGCGCAAAAGCGGGTCATGAGGCTTGTTAGTGCGGCCATTGTTCTTGGCTTTTCTTGGCTGAGGTGTCTGGCGAGCCATTCGTCTCGCACATTATGCCTGAAAGCCGCTAAGGCTTCAGCGTCCGGACAGTCGACTATCTGATTCTTTTTAGTAAGAAATCTATTCCAGAATTGCCGAGCTGACTCTCCGGGCTGTTGAGTTATGTGACTAAGATCATCTGCATCCGGAGGGCGGACATAGGTCCCTTGAAAATTTGCTCGGAAAGCGTCCTCGAGCTCTTCCCAACTTCCGATTGTGTTTTCAGGAAGGCTTTTGAGCCAATGCCGGGCTGGCCCTTTAAGCTTGAGGGGTAAGTATTTTATGGCGTGGAGGTCATCGCCTCTAGCCATATGTATGTGGAGGATATAATCCTCGATCCAGACTCCAGGGTCTGTTGTTCCATCATATGCCTCTATGTTTACTGGTTTGAATCCCGCTGGAAATTCATAATCCAGGACCTCATCGGTGAAACATAGGGGGTGTGCGGCACCCCTGTATTTGGGTGTGCCGGATTCTGATAATGGCTTTATTGCATTGCTTACGAGAGCTTGCTTTCTTGGCCCGTAAATGGACCTGGCTGGGCCATGATGCGAATCCTTAAGTGGGTCGCATGCCGGCTTAAGTGCGGCGCTGCTTGCCGCTTTATGCTGGCCATGGGGTCATCTATCCGACCGTGTGGCTTTCTCACTTTTGGAATGCGAGGGCTCTAAGGCCTCCTCGTCGAATTCAGGCAGTAGCTTTCTCTTCGGATAGATTTTAGTGCGGCGATTGTCGCCGTATTTGTCTGCGGTATTGATTACTTTACTCCATCTGATCCTGAGTGCATCTTCCGCAGTTTTTAGCTTCCGCTTATGCTTTTTTAGGCTGCGTGCGGTTGCAACGAGCCGTTTGTGGAGGTTCTTCTGCTTCGTGGGCTTGTCCGGCGTAGGGTCATCTAGAATGCCATTTTCGCCGGGGGAGGGATGTTCGGTTTCTCTATCCGGGTTGTCCTGTTGGGACGGTTGCTCTAAGGCATGCTCGTTGTCTACCGGCTCATCCTGCTCTATGGCTGGTCTTTATCGAGGCGGGGCTTGGGTTGTTTTTCGAGAGATCGATCCCTCTTTCCTTCCCCGTTTTCCTCGTTGTTGCTTTCTTTAGGGGTATCCACCATGTACACATTGTGAGATGAGGTGGCTGTACAATGCCCTATAGGCGTTGGTTCTTGGTTGTCTCCTGCATCGTTGTCCATACCGTCGATGTCTTCGGAGTCGAAGTCGAGCATGTCGGTTAGGTCGTCGACAATGGCTATGAAGTGGGTGGTGGGTGGGTTTTGAATTTCTTCATCATCCGAATCCCATCCTTGCTGACCGTAGTCCGGCCAGGGCTCTCCTGATAAAGAGATAGACTTTAGCGAATTCAGGATGTCGCCGAAGGGAGAGTGCTGAAAGATGTCTGCGGTGGTGAACTCCATTATCGGCGCCCAATCGGATTCGATCATCAGGGGCGCGTGGGGCTCGGAGTTTGGAAAGGAATCCGGTTCCTCGGAGTCACGGGCCATGCGGAGTGCGGGGCTGGAGTTTGGTCGATCGCCTCTGAGATCGCAGCCCCTGAGGCAACGTCCAACCGATGATCCTCGATCGGCGCAGTAGGCTCCGAATCAATGGTCGGAACCGATGCGTGTGCGGCCTCCAAGGCGCTGTTCGGCGGCAGAGCTATATCATGCCCATCGAGACAGTGCGGCGCGCTTGGCTGTGGCTCGAATCCGTCGAAGATCAAGTCCCCATGGATGTCAGCCGTGTAGTTTAGGCTTCCAAACCTGAAATCATGGCCAGGGGTGTAGCTTTCGATCTGCTCAAGGTGGCCAAGCGACTTGGCCCGCAGTGCGAAGCCGCCGAAGACGAAGATCTGTCCGGGGAGGAAAGTCTCACCCTGGACTGCATCGTTGTTGATGATCGAAGGAGCCATCAGGCCTAAAGGCGACGACACAGAGGAACTCTCAATGAAAGCACCAATGTCGGTGTCAAAACCGGCGGATCTCGGGTAGGGGGTCCCGAACT
>NC_041388.1:514261875-514276276 GCF_002162155.2 Triticum dicoccoides
CATTCATCAGATGGATGTTAAGACGGCTTTCCTGAACGGAGAGCTAAAGGAGGAAATCTATATGCAACAGCCTGATGGCTTTGTGATGGATGGTCAGGAAGGAAAGGTGTGTAAGTTGGTGAAATCTTTGTATGGCAGAGATAAGCGCCTAAGCAATGGCATGACAAGTTTAATGAAATGTTGACATCTGTTGGCTTTGTTGTTAATGAGGCCGACAAATGTGTATACTACCGCTATGGTGGGGGCGAAGGAGTTATACTGTGTTTGTATGTTGATGACATACTGATATTTGGGACTAATCTCAAGTTGATCGAGGAAGTTAAGTCTTTCCTATCTCAGAACTTTGAGATGAAGGACCTTGGAGTGGCGGATGTTATCTTGAACATCAAGCTATTGAGAGATGATGAAGGTGGGATTACACTTCTGCAATCCCATTATGTTGAGAAGGTGTTGAGTCGTTTTGGATATTCGGACTGCAAACCATCTCAAACACCATATGATCCTAGTGTGCTGATTTGAAAGTCTAAAGGCACAGCTATAGATCAATTGAGATACTCTCAGATTGTTGGTTCACTCTAGTATCTAGCGAGCGCAATGAGGCCTGACATTGCATTTGCTATTAGCAAACTGAGCCAGTTTGTTTCCAAACCGGGTGATGTACATTGGCGTGCTCTTGAGAGAGTTATGCGCTATCTGAAAGGTACTATGAACTATGAACTTCACTATACCGGATACCCGTCGGTACTTGAAGGGTATAGTGATGCGAATTGGATCTCTGATGCTGATGAGATGAAGGCCACAACTAGGTATATGTTTACTCTTGGAGGTGGTGCTGTTTCCTGGAAGTCTTGCAAGCAAACGATCTTAACAAGATCGACAATAGAAGCAGAATTAACAGCATTAGACACATCGGGTGGCGAAGCAGCATGGCTTCGAGATCTGTTGATGGACTTGCTAGTGGTTGAGAAGCCGGTTCTGGCCGTCCTTATGAACCGTGACAATCAAACAGTTATTGTCAAGGTGAAGAGTTCAAAGGACCACATGAAGTCCAACAAACACATAAGAATGAGATTGAAAGCTGTCAGAAAATTGAGGAACTCCGGAGTGATAGCATTGGATTATATTCAAACGGCTAAGAATCTGGCAGATCCCTTTACTAAAGGGCTATCACATGTTGTGATAGATAGCGCATCAAGGGAGATGGGTATGAGACCCACATGAGTTGCCTTGGTAGTAACCCAACCTATGTGATCGGAGATCCCGTGAAGTAGGACATGGGAAAACAAGCCAGTGGTGAACTGAGGAGAGTAACTTTAATTACCCACTCCGTTGGAGATGCAATACTCTCGGAAACTGTATGGAAGGATGACTATTGTCTTAATGTGTTCCAAGACTTATATGCATAAGCAAGATGCTATCCTACAGAGCAATCTTTGGAGGAACACACCTATATGAGCCCGACTGCTAGTCACAGTCTATGAGATTGGGGTGATCTCTAGCAAGCTCATGAACAGGCCAGGAGTGTGACTAATATGCTCCACCCGAGGGGTCGGCCTTCGGCAGCCTCGTATCAGTGAGACTTGTGGTGAAACTTCTTGACACCAAACTGACAATTCAAGGCATAGTCTGTTGTTCAGTTGTGAAGGAGTGCAACTAATTGGTCTAGGTGGACCTCAAACTTAATCGGTCTTCACTGAGATGCTGGTATATCAAACAGCGTTTGGAACAAAGGACAAAGTGGGCCCTTGAGATCTGGTGGGGGATTGTTGAAATATGAGATGGGCCTAGAGCCCATATGACAATTTCAGATTTGATCTCTAAGGGCCCATGTAGGTGGCACGACAAGGTGGTGGGAAGTTTAGTCCCACCCCGGAAGTGGAAGGAGAGTTGGAGTGGTTTATAAGGGATCCTCTCCATCATGCTATTGGAGCTTGAGAAGAGATGAGGCCCTCGCGCACTCCTCCTCCTCTGCTCGCCTCGCCACGCCACGCCTCGCCTCGTCACGACGCGCCGCGCCGCGGGTTGCGGGATTGAGCCGAGCCGAGCTCACTCCTATGCGCTTCTTTTTGCCGGTCAAGAACGGAGAGTCTTTGACCGGTAGGGACATGATCTGAGATGTTGGATCATGGGCTACCGACTTGGACGTGGGTTCAGCCCACGTCTCTCCACGCGCGGCCGCACATATATATGTGGGACGCTGCCAACCCTAGCCGCCACGAAACAGAATGCATCTCCGCCTCCACGCCCACGTCGTTCCTCTGCTGCTGCCACCGGCGACTCCGTCCCGTTCACCGCGTACACGGTTGACGGGAGAGCAGGCCTCCAAAACCCCGGTTCTCCGGATCTTGTACGGGAGAGGGTCGATTAGGTTTTTGGGTAGCGATTACACGACTGCTCGCTTCTGTTCATCTACGTCTGCATCACCTTCGTCATCACCATGTCGACCGACGCCGACCGTGCCGCCACTGAGAAGGCGGAGGCCGACAAGAAGGCCGCCGAGGATGCCGCGGCTGCTGCCGCTGCCACCACCACTGCGTGGCCGATTGGAGGGTATACATCATTTATCCTTCTCGTGTTTCTTTCTGTTGTAGCAGTACTAGCGATATGCGTAGATGTTTCTACTATATGCGTAGTACATGCTCTGTTAGATCGTAATCAGTGTCTTATCAATGCTGTCCATGTCATGCTCATAATTTATTCATGGATTAACTTAATCGAAAAACTTCCTATTTTCTTATCAATCCAAAAACCTAATGTGTGTAGGAGTTTTTCGAATTCTGGTTTTGCTGCTGCACTGAAACCGTCCCCGTTTACGGGGACGTACTATAAGCGTTGGCAGACTAAAACCACCTTATGGCTCATGACCATGAACGTGTTCTGGGTCACCGGTGTGACTCCCACAGGAACGATCGCTCCTGAACAGGAGAAGGCGTTCAAGGAGGCCACTGTCGTGTTCCTCGGGGCAATTCTGAGCGTGATTGGAGATAAGCTGGTTGACGCATATTTGCATGTGCGGTCTTCCAAGGACTTGTGGGAGGCGCTCGAATCTAAGTTCGGGGCTGCCGATGCAGGGAGCGAGATGTATATTATAGAGCAGTTCCACGATTACAAGATGGTTGAAAACCGTCCTGTATTGGAGCAGGCTCATGAGATAATATGCATTGTTAAAGAGCTTGAGCTTCTTAAGTGCGAGTTACCGGGCCAGTTTGTCGCGGGCTGCATAATCGCTAAGCTTCCCAATTCCTGGAGGAACTTTGCCACCACTTTGAAACATCAGAGGCGTGAATTCTCTGTGGAGGATGTAATAGGCCATCTGCGTGTTGAGCAGAATTCAAGGGCAAAGGACTCGCACGGAAAAGGGGTAGAAGGAACTTCTGTGGCCAATATGGTGCATCAGAAGAACTCCAATTCCCACAAGTCCAAGGGAAAGAACAGTGTCCAACAGAATGTCGACTTTAAGAAGAAGGGTAAGAAGACCTTCAAGAAGAATAAGAAGGATGAGGGCTGCTTTACTTGTGGTTCGCTTGAACATTGGGCCAACAAGTGCCCAAACAAGTATAAGAAGCAAGGGTAGGACTTCAAGTCTGTCAATATGATTGTGAGCAACAATGAGAGTGGTGCATCTGGGTACGGTAATTTATTTGCTGTATTTTCAGTTTGGCCGTCCACCGATTGGTGGGTCGACACAGGTGCAGGTGTTCATGTGTGTGCTGACATTTCATTGTTTTCTTCTTACCAGGCCATAGGTCACGGGTCCGTACTGATGGGGAATGGCGCGAGTGCTTCTGTTCTTGGTGTTGGCACGGTCGATCTGAAGTTTACTTCGGGAAGGATCGTGCAGCTGAAGAACGTGCAACATGTCCCCGCCATCAAGAAGAGCCTCGTTAGTGGCTCCCTTCTATGAAGAGAAGGGTTTAAGTTGGTATTCGAGTCTAATAAATTAGTTGTTATGAAATATGGACTATTTGTTGGAAAGGGTTATGAATGCGGAGGCATGTTCCTCCTTTCTCTTGCAGATCTATGTAATAAAGTCGTGAACAATATTCATTTGAGTGTTAATGAATCTGAAGTCTGGCATTCACGTCTTTGTCACATTAGTTTCGGTGTTATGATGCAACTAGCAAAATCAAATTTAATCCCGAGTTTCACTTTAGCCAAAGGTTCTAAGTGCCATTCATGTGTGCAATCTAAGCAACCTCGCAAGCCTCACAAGGCAGCAGAGGAGAGACACTTGGCGCCACTGGAACTCATACATTCTGATCTTTGTGAGATGAATGGTGTGTTGACTAAAGGTGGAAAGAAATATTTCATGACTTTGATAGATGATTCCACTAGATAATGCTATGTATATCTGTTAAATACTAAAGATGAGGCTCTACACTACTTCAAAATCTATAAGGCAGAAGTTGAGAATCAACTTGAAAAGAAAATTAAACGAGTCCGGTCAGATCGTGGTGGAGAGTACTTCTCAAAAGAGTTTGATGCCTTTTCTGCGGAACACGACATTATTCATGAGAGGACGCCTCCCTACTCACCCCAGTCAAACGGGGTTGCCGAGCGAAAAAACCGTACTCTAACTGATTTGGTTAACGCCATGTTAGATACGTCGGGTTTATCCAAGGCATGGTGGGGGGAGGCTATAATGACATCCTGTCATGTCTTGAATAAAGTTCCAACAAAGGATAACCAGATCACTCCTTACGAGAAGTGGACGAAGAGAAGGACAACACTCTCGTACTTACGTACCTGGGGATGCTTGGCGAAAGTTAATGTGCTGATCCCCAAAAAGCGTAAGCTTGGACCAAAGACTGTGGACTGTGTTAATTTGGGCTATGCTATGAATAGTGTTGGCTATAGATTTCTAGTAGTGAAATCTGAGGTACCTGACATGAAGTTCGGTACAATTATGGAGTCTAAAGATGCTACATTCTTTGAGGACATTTTCCCCATGAGAGATGTACAAAGCACTTCTAGACAGGAATCTGAGGAGACTCCTGAACCTGCCATTTCGATGGAATATTATAATCAAACACATGATGAAAATCCTGAGGAGGATAATGAGGAATCCCTTGGTAGGGGCAAGAGACAAAGGACTGTAAAGACCTTTGGTGATGATTTCTTCATATACCTCGTGGAGGATAATCCCACTTCTATTTCAGAAGCGTATGCATCTCCAGAAGCTGACTACTGGAAGGATGCGGTCCGTAGCGAGATGGATTCCATCATGGCTAACGGGACTTGGGAGCTTATCGAACGTCCTTATGGTTGCAAACCATTGGGATGCAAGTGGGTGTTCAAGAAGAAGCTTAGGCCTGACGGTACGATAGAAAAGTACAAGGCTAGGCTTGTAGCCAAGGGCTACGCCCAGAAAGAAGAAGAAGATTTCTTCGACACCTATTCACCTATGGCCAGACTGACCACCATTCGAGTATTACTCTCGTTGGCAGCCTCACATGGTCTTCTCATTCATCAGATGGATGTTAAGACGGCTTCCCTGAACGAGAGCTAAAGGAGGAAATCTATATGCAACAGCCTGATGGCTTTGTGATGGGAGGTCAGGAAGGAAAGGTGTGTAAGTTGGTGAAATCTTTGTATGGCCTGAGACAAGCGCCTAAGCAATGGCATGACAAGTTTAATGAAACGTTGACATCTGTTGGCTTTGTTGTTAATGAGGCCGACAAATGTGTATACTATGGCTATGGTGGGGGCGAAGGAGTTATACTGTGTTTGTATGTTGATGACATACTGATATTTGGGACTAATCTCAAGTTGATCGAGGAAGTTAAGTCTTTCCTATCTCAGAACTTTGAGATGAAGGACCTTGGAGTGGCTGATGTTATCTTGAACGTCAAGCTATTGAGAGATGATGAAGGTGGGATTACACTTATGCAATCCCATTATGTTGAGAAGGTGTTGAGTCGTTTTGGATATTCAGACTGCAAACCATCTCAAACACCATATGATCCTAGTGTGCTGTTTCGAAAGTCTAAAGGCACAGCTATAGATCAATTGAGACACTCTCAGATTGTTGGTTCACTCCAGTATCTAGCGAGCGCAACGAGGCCTGACATTGCATTTGCTATTAGCAAACTGAGCCGGTTTGTTTCCAAACCGGGTGATGTACATTGGCGTGCTCTTGAGAGAGTTATGCGCTATCTGAAAGGTACTATGAACTATGAACTTCACTATACCGGATACCTGTCGGTACTTGAAGGGTATAGTGATGCGAATTGGATCTCTGATGCAGATGAGATGAAGGCCACAACTGGGTATATGTTTACTCTTGGAGGTGGTGTTATTTCCTGGAAGTCTTGCAAGCAAACGATCTTAACAAGATCGACAATGGAAGCAGCATTAACAACATTAGACACATCGGGTGGCGAAGCAGCATGGCTTCGAGATCTGTTGATGGACTTGCCAGTGGTTGAGAAGCCGGTTCCGGCTGTCCTTATGAACTGTGATAATCAAACAGTTATTGTCAAGGTGAAGAGTTCAAAGGACAACATGAAGTCCAACAAACACATAAGAATGAGATTGAAAGCTATCAAAAAATTGAGGAACTCCGGAGTGATAGCATTTGATTATATTCAAATGACTAAGAATCTGGCAGATCCCTTTACTAAAGGGCTATCACGTGTTGTGATAGATAGCGCATCAAGGGAGATGGGTATGAGACCCACATGAGTTGCCTTGGTAGTAACCCAACCTATGTGATCGAAGATCCCGTGAAGTAGGACCTGGGAAAACAAGCCAGTGGTGAACTGAGGAGAGTAACTTTAATTACCCACTCCATTGGAGATGCAATACTCTCGGAAACTATATGGAAGGATGACTACTGTTTTAATGTGTTCCAAGGCTTATATGCATAAGCAAGATGCTATCCTACAGAGCGATCTTTGGAGGAACACACCTATATGAGCCCGACTGCTAGTCACAGTCTATGAGATTGGGGTGATCTCTAGCAAGCTCATGAACAGGCCAGGAGTGTGACTAATATGCTCCACCCGAGGGATCGGCCTTCGGCAGCCTCGTATCAGTGAGACTTGTGGTGAAACTTCTTGACGCCAAACTGACAATTCAAGGCATAGTCCATTGTTCAGTTGTGAAGGAGTGCAACTACTTGGTCTAGGTGGAGCTCAACCTTAATCGGTCTTCACTGAGATGCTGGTATATCAAACAACGTTTGGAACAAAGGACAAAGTGGGCCCCTGAGATCTGGTGGGGGATTGTTGAAATATGAGATGGCCAAGAGCCCATATGACAATTTCAGATTTGATCTCTAAGGGCCCATGTAGGTGGCATGACAAGGTGGTGGAAAGTTTAGTCCCACCCCAGAAGTGGAAGGAGAGTTGGAGTGGTTTATAAGGGATCCTCTCCATCATGCTATTGGAGCTTGAGAAGAGATGAGGCCCTCGCGCACTCCTCCTCCTCCGCTCGCCTCGCCACGCCACGCCATGCCTCGTCACGACGCGCCGCGGGTTGCGGGATTGAGCCGAGCCGAGCTCACTCCTATGCGCTTCTTTTTGCCGGTCAGGAACGGAGAGTCTTTGACAGGTAGGGCCACGATTTGAGACGTCGGATCATGGGCTACCGACTTGGACGAGGGTTCAGCCCACGTCTCTCCACGCGCGGCCGCACATATATATGTGGGACGCTGCCAACCCTAACCGCCACGAAACAGAACGCATCTCCGCCTCCACGCCCACGTCGTTCCTCTGCTGCTGCCGTCGGTGACTCCGTCCCGTTCACCGCGTACACGGTTGATGGGAGAGCAGGCCTCCGAAACCCCGCTTCTACGGATCCTGTACGAGAGAGGGGCGATTAGGTTTTTGGGTAGCGATTACGCGACTGCTCGCTTCTGTTCATCTACGTCCGCATCACCTTCGTCATCACCATGTCGACCGACGCCGACCGTGCCGCCGCTGAGAAGGCCGAGGCCGACAAGAAGGCCGCCGAGGATGCCGCGGCTGCCGCCGCCGCCACCACCGCTGCATGGCCGATTGGAGGGTATACATCGTTTATCCTTCTCGTGTTTCTTTCTGTTGTAGCAGTACTAGCGATATGCGTAGATGTTTCTATTATATGCGTAGTACATGCTCTGTTAGATCGTAATCAGTGTGTTATCAATGCTGTCCATGTCATGCTCATGATTTATTCATGGATTAACTTAATCAAAAAACTGCCTATTTTCTTATCAATCCAAAAACCTAATGTGTGTAGGAGTTTTTCGAATTCTGGTTTTGCTGCTGCACTGAAACCGTCCCCGTTTACGGGGACGCACTTTAAGCGTTGGCAGACTAAAACCACCTTATGGCTCACGGCCATGAACGTGTTCTGGGTCACCGGTGTGATTCCCACAGGAACGATCGCTCCTGAACAGGAGAAGGCGTTCAAGGAGGCCACTGTCGTGTTCCTCGGGGCAGTTCAAAGAATGATTGGAGATAAGCTGGTTGACGCATATTTGCATGTGCGGTCTGCCAAGGACTTGTGGGAGGCGCTCGAATCTAAGTTCGGGGCTGCCGATGCAGGGAGCGAGATGTATATTATAGAGCAGTTCCACGATTACAAGATGGTTGAAAACCATCCTGTATTGGAGCAGGCTCATGAGATAATATGCACTATTAAGGAGCTTGAGCTTCTTAAGTGCGAGTTACCGGGCAAGTTTGTCGCGGGCTGCATAATCCTAAGCTTCCCAATTCCTGGAGGAACTTTGCCACCACTCTGAAACATCAGAGGCGTAAATTCTCAGTGGAGGATGTCATAGGCCATCTGAGTGTTGAGCAGAATTCAAGGGCAAAGGACTCGCACGGAAAAGGGGTAGAAGGAACTTCTATGGCCAATATGGTGCATCAGAAAAACTCCAATTCCCACAAGTCCAAGGGAAAGAACGGTGTCCAACAGAGTGCCGACTTTAAGAAGAAGGGTAAGAAGACCTTCAAGAAGAATAAGAAGGATGAGGGCTGCTTTACTTGTGGTTCGCTTGAACATTGGGCCAACAAGTGCCCAAACAAGTATAAGAAGCAAGGGCAGGACTCCAAGTCTGTCAATATGATTGTGAGCAACAATGAGAGTGGTGCATCTGGGTACGGTAATTTATTTGCTGTATTTTCAATTTGGCCGTCCACCGATTGGTGGGTCGACACAGGTGCAGGTGTTCATGTGTGTGCTGACATTTCATTGTTTTCTTCTTACCAGGCCACAGGTCATGGGTCTGTACTGATGGGGAATGGCACGAGTGCTTCTATTCTTGGTGTTGGCACGGTCGATCTGAAGTTTACTTCGGGAAGGATCGTGCAGCTGAAGAACGTGCAGCATGTCCCCGCCATCAAGAAGAACCTCGTTAGTGGCTCCCTTCTATGTAGAGAA
Organism: Triticum dicoccoides; assembly: GCF_002162155.2. Classification (NCBI taxonomy): domain Eukaryota; kingdom Viridiplantae; phylum Streptophyta; class Magnoliopsida; order Poales; family Poaceae; genus Triticum; species Triticum dicoccoides. The sequence continues at coordinate 514,271,242 of NC_041388.1, forward strand.
GGGTTTAAGTTGGTATTCGAGTCTAATAAATCAGCTGTTACGAAATATGGACTATTTGTTGGAAAGGGTTATGAATGCGGAGGCATGTTCCGCCTTTCTCTTGCAGATCTATGTAATAAAGTCGTGAACAATATTCATTTGAGAATGAATCAGAAGTCTGGCATTCACGTATTTGTCACATTAGTTTCGTTGTTATGACGCGGCTAGCAAAATCGAATTTAATCCCGAGTTTCACTTTAGCCAAAGGTTCTAAGTGCCATTCATGTGTGCAATCTAAGCAACCTCGCAAGCCTCACAAGGCAGCAGAGGAGAGACACTTGGCGCCACTGGAACTCATACATTCTGATCTTTGTGAGATGAATGGTGTGTTGACTAAAGGTGGAAAGAAATATTTCATGACTTTGATAGATGATTCCACTAGATATTGCTATGTGTACCTGTTAAATACTAAAGATGAGGCTCTACACTACTTCAAAATCTATAAGGCAGAAGTTGAGAATCAACTTGAAAAGAAAATTAAACGAGTCCGGTCAGATCGTGGTGGAGAGTACTTCTCGAAAGAGTTTGATGCCTTTTGTGCGGAACACGACATTATTCACGAGAGGACGCCTCCCTACTCACCCCAGTCAAACGGGGTTGCCGAGCGGAAAAACCGTACTCTAACTGATTTGGTTAATGCCATGTTAGATACGTCGGGTTTATCCAAGGCATGGTGGGGGGAGGCTATAATGACATCCTGTCATGTCCTGAATAAAGTTCCAACAAAGGATAACAAGATCACTCCTTACGAGAAGTGGACCAAGAGAAGGACAACACTCTCGTACTTACGTACCTGGGGATGCTTGGCGAAAGTTAATGTGCCGATCCCCAAAAAGCGTAAGCTTGGACCAAAGACTGTGGACTGTGTTAATTTGGGCTACGCTATGAATAGTGTTGGCTATAGATTTCTAGTAGTGAAATCTGAGGTACCTGACCTGAAGTTCGGTACAATTATGGAGTCTAAAGATGCTACATTCTTTGAGGACATTTTCCCCATGAGAGATGTACAAAGCACTTCTAGACAGGAATCTGAGGAGACTCCTGAACCTGCCATTCCGATGGAATATTATAATCAAACACACGATGAAAATCCCGAGGAGGATAATGAGGAATCCCTTGGTAGGGGCAAGAGACAAAGGACTATTATCGGTGTCAAAACCGGCGGATCTCGGGTAGGGGGTCCCGAACTGTGCGTCTAGGCCAGATGGTAACAGGAGGCAAGGAACATGATGTTTTACCCAGGTTCGGGCCCTCTTGATGGAGGTAAAACCCTACGTCCTGCTGGATTAATATTGATGATATGGGTAGTACAAAGAGTAGATCTACCACGAGATCAAGGAGGCTAAACCCTAGAAGCTAGCCTATGGTATGATTGTTGTATGATGAAGTTGTCCTACAGACTAAAACCCTCTGGTTTATATAGACACCGGAGAGGGTTAGGGTTACACAAAGTCGGTTACAATGGTAGGAGATCTTGAACATCCGCATCGCCAAGCTTGCCTTCCACGCCAAGGAAAGTCCCATCCGGACATGGGACGAAGTCTTCAATCTTTTATCTTCATAGTCCTGGAGTCCGGCTGAAGGTATAGTCCGGCTACCCGAACACCCCCTAATCTAGGACTCCCTCAGTAGCCCCTGAACCAGGCTTCAATGACGACGAGTCCGGCGCGTAGATTGTCTTTGGCATTGCAAGTCGGGTTCCTCCTCCAAATTCTTCATAAAAGTTTGTAAACACCAAGAGTAGTGTCCAGCTCTGCAACATAAGTTTCCACGTATTGCCACAGAGAAAATAATATTAACACAAATCTAATCTGCTGACGTATTCCGCAGCGTGACATCACACTACAGCCAAGCCTTTATTCGAATCGTTTTCACTTTTCCACCTCAGCGTGTTTTGCGAGGCGGTTTCCTTGGCACGTCTTGTCAAAGCAGAGATCGTGTCCCCTTTATTTACGGGATTCTCATCAATACGGACATGGGTAACCCAATCGTGCCCGTTAGCATGTCTTCTCGATTAAAGGCGAGTCCCAAACGGTTACGGGGAGGGCTCCTGGTATTCAACCTCTTATAAAGAGACCAAGGCCTTACTCCTTTTCTCCAATCTCAAAACAAGTTCGCCCGTCGCCTCGAGTTCCAACACCCTAGGCTCCAGATTCCAGGCGCTTCGGATATTCGACAGTGTCCGGTTCCGACCTTCAAGGCCGATGGATGCCCTCCTCCGTCACGGAGGAGGACGTGCTAAAGTTGAGAGAGGCTAAGTTCTTGACCGCCGAAATTTTGCATAGGTTGCCTGCTCAAAGGCAGGCTATTCCCAGTCCCCAGCCCGGTGAGAGCGTAGTGTTCATGTCTCACTTCCTTCGGGGGTTAGGCTTCCCGATGGATCCCTTCGTGAGGGGGCTGATGTTCTATTATGGGCTGGAATTTCATGACTTAGCTTCGGAGTCCATCCTCCACATTTCCTCATTCATCGTTGTGTGCGAAGCGTTCCTCCGTATTACTCCTCACTTTGGATTATGGCTCAAGACTTTTGGAGTGGAGCCGAAGATGATCGAGGGGCGGCACACAGAGTGCGGAGGCGCTGTCATAAGTAAGAATGCTGATGCTCCATCGCCCGAGGGCTCCTTTCAAGAGGAGCTCGGCTTGCGGCAACGAGAGTGGTTCTTCACCGCTCCCAGGAGCACCAAATGGGTGGCGCCTCCTGCCTTTCGCTCGGGTCCCCCACCACGGCTAGCGTCATGGGTCAACAAAGGATTAGATTGGGGGTTATCCAAAGACGTGCCCTTGTTGCAGGGCCGCATTAGGGATCTCTTAGAAAGAGACCTCAACCTGGTCAAGGTGACGCAGGTCATGCTGATTCGCCGAACACTGCCCAGCAAACGTCGCTCCCTTCGTCTGTGGGAGTTTAATCCGGAGGGACCACGAGCTCTCCAGCATTTTATGGGCGCAACGCCCGTGGAGATGTATAAAATCTTCTTCAGATCACAAGCAATGTGTCCGGATTTGACCGAGGACGCAGGTTTAAGGTGCAATCGCCCGGATACTCAAGTAAGTAACCTTGTGCCCGGACTCGCTATCCGTAAAATTGTCATAAATTCGCCCCTAAAAGGGTTGTCCTTTTAAACAGGAGTGGATAGCGAAGGCAAAGCTGATCAGGTGTCCGGCTCCCCTTCCTGAGACCAGGCCGGATCCCGTGCTATTCAGGATGTTGAAGATTGTGCCTTTGGAGGGAAGTGAGGGGGAGGACAAGGAAACTATGGCCTCCTCGAAGGAGGCTGCTCCGAAGGGAAGAACCGACAATTCCTCTCCTAAGGGGAAGAAGAGGGCCGCCTCTGATGACCCGGAGACCATGGCCTCAAAGCGGGGGGGGGGGGAATTCCTCGTCAGAGGGTCCGACGCCGGGGAGATCCTCGGCCGAACTACGTCTTCAAAGGGATCAGCCCTCCAGCGAGTCGTAAGTAGAGAAAGATTTTCCTTTAGAGGGATGAGAGAAATCCTTGCTTTTTATCTGAGAAGATTAACCAAAATTTTACTTTGTAGCTCGGACCTTAGCCTTTCTCAGCAGAGCTCGTCTTCGGGGGATCTTCTTTCGGAGATGATGGAGAGTGGAACGCCTCCCCCTGCCGTACCGCCTGGCGAGGCGGGCGACCTTGAGGTGTCGTCGCGGAAGGTTTCTCCGAATCCGGCAGGGGTGGAAGGTAGCCATATGTCCCCCCAAGGTTCTCCGCATCCGGCCTTCGATGGAGGTTATAGGACGAGTCTGGCACCATCCGATGCGCAGTCGGAGGAGCTGATGATTCTGCTGGGGCGAACTTCTATCTCAAAGGAGCACCGTGCATTGATGGGTATGGTGATTGGAAGGATTTCGTCTGCGGAAAGCGGATTGCATGTGAAGGAAATATGCCCTAGAGGCAATAATAAAGTTATTATTTATTTCCTTATATCATGATAAATGTTTATTATTCATGCTAGAATTGTATTAACCAAAAACATAATACATGTGTGAATACATAGACAAACAAAGTGTCACTAGTATGCCTCTACTTGACTAGCTTGTTAATCAAAGATGGTTATGTTTCCTAACCATGAACAAAGAGTTGTTATTTGATTAACGGGATCACATCATTAGGTGAATGATCTGATTGACATGACCCATTACATTAGCTTAGCACCCGATCATTTAGTATGTTGCTATTGCTTTCTTCATGACTTATACATGTTCCTATGACTATGAGATTATGCAACTCCCGTTTGCCGGTGGAACACTTTGTGTGCTACCAAACGTCACAACGTAAATGGGTGATTATAAAGGTTCTCTACAGGTGTCTCCAAAGGTACATGTTGGGTTGGCGTATTTTGAGATTAGGATTTGTCACTCCGATTGTCGGAGAGGTATCTCTGGGCCCTCTCGGTAATGCACATCACATAAGCCTTGCAAGCATTGAAACTAATGAGTTAGTTGCTAAATGATGTATTACGTAACGAGTAAAGAGACTTGCCGGTAACGAGATTGAACTAGGTATTGAGATACTGACGATCGAATCTCGGGCAAGTAACATACCGATGACAAAGGGAACAACGTATGTTGTTATGCGGTCTGACCGATAAAGATCTTCGTAGAATATGTAGGAACCAATATGAGCATCCAGGTTCCGCTATTGGTTATTGATCGGAGACGTGTCTCGGTCATGTATACATTGTTCTCGAACCGTAGGGTCCGCACGCTTAACGTTACGATGACAGTTTCATTATGAGTTTATGTATTTTGATGTACCGAAGGTTGTTCGGAGTCCCGGATGTGATCATGGACATGACGAGGAGTCTCAAAATGGTCGAGACATAAAGATCGATATATTGGAAGCCTATGTTTGGATATCGGAATCGTTCCGGGTGAAATCGGGATTTTACCGGAGTACCGAGGGGTTACCGGAACCCCCCGGGGGGTTATTGGGCCTACATGGGCTTTAAGGGAGAAGAGGAAAGGAGGCAAGAGGTGGCC
>NC_041388.1:514276286-514280866 GCF_002162155.2 Triticum dicoccoides
GATGGTAACAGGAGGCAAGGAACATGATGTTTTACCCAGGTTCGGGCCCTCTTGATGGAGGTAAAACCCTACGTCCTGCTGGATTAATATTGATGATATGGGTAGTACAAAGAGTAGATCTACCACGAGATCAAGGAGGCTAAACCCTAGAAGCTAGCCTATGGTATGATTGTTGTATGATGAAGTTGTCCTACAGACTAAAACCCTCTGGTTTATATAGACACCGGAGAGGGTTAGGGTTACACAAAGTCGGTTACAATGGTAGGAGATCTTGAACATCCGCATCGCCAAGCTTGCCTTCCACGCCAAGGAAAGTCCCATCCGGACATGGGACGAAGTCTTCAATCTTTTATCTTCATAGTCCTGGAGTCCGGCTGAAGGTATAGTCCGGCTACCCGAACACCCCCTAATCTAGGACTCCCTCAGTAGCCCCTGAACCAGGCTTCAATGACGACGAGTCCGGCGCGTAGATTGTCTTTGGCATTGCAAGTCGGGTTCCTCCTCCAAATTCTTCATAAAAGTTTGTAAACACCAAGAGTAGTGTCCAGCTCTGCAACATAAGTTTCCACGTATTGCCACAGAGAAAATAATATTAACACAAATCTAATCTGCTGACGTATTCCGCAGCGTGACATCACACTACAGCCAAGCCTTTATTCGAATCGTTTTCACTTTTCCACCTCAGCGTGTTTTGCGAGGCGGTTTCCTTGGCACGTCTTGTCAAAGCAGAGATCGTGTCCCCTTTATTTACGGGATTCTCATCAATACGGACATGGGTAACCCAATCGTGCCCGTTAGCATGTCTTCTCGATTAAAGGCTAGTCCCAAACGGTTACGGGGAGGGCTCCTGGTATTCAACCTCTTATAAAGAGACCAAGGCCTTACTCCTTTTCTCCAATCTCAAAACAAGTTCGCCCGTCGCCTCGAGTTCCAACACCCTAGGCTCCAGATTCCAGGCGCTTCGGATATTCGACAGTGTCTGGTTCCGACCTTCAAGGCCGATGGATGCCCTCCTCCGTCACGGAGGAGGACGTGCTAAAGTTGAGAGAGGCTAAGTTCTTGACCGCCGAAATTTTGCATAGGTTGCCTGCTCAAAGGCAGGCTATTCCCAGTCCCCAGCCCGGTGAGAGCGTAGTGTTCATGTCTCACTTCCTTCGGGGGTTAGGCTTCCCGATGGATCCCTTCGTGAGGGGGCTGATGTTCTATTATGGGCTGGAATTTCATGACTTAGCTTCGGAGTCCATCCTCCACATTTCCTCATTCATCGTTGTGTGCGAAGCGTTCCTCCGTATTACTCCTCACTTTGGATTATGGCTCAAGACTTTTGGAGTGGAGCCGAAGATGATCGAGGGGCGGCACACAGAGTGCGGAGGCGCTGTCATAAGTAAGAATGCTGATGCTCCATCGCCCGAGGGCTCCTTTCAAGAGGAGCTCGGCTTGCGGCAACGAGAGTGGTTCTTCACCGCTCCCAGGAGCACCAAATGGGTGGCGCCTCCTGCCTTTCGCTCGGGTCCCCCACCACGGCTAGCGTCATGGGTCAACAAAGGATTAGATTGGGGGTTATCCAAAGACGTGCCCTTGTTGCAGGGCCGCATTAGGGATCTCTTAGAAAGAGACCTCAACCTGGTCAAGGTGACGCAGGTCATGCTGATTCGCCGAACACTGCCCAGCAAACGTCGCTCCCTTCGTCTGTGGGAGTTTAATCCGGAGGGACCACGAGCTCTCCAGCATTTTATGGGCGCAACGCCCGTGGAGATGTATAAAATCTTCTTCAGATCACAAGCAATGTGTCCGGATTTGACCGAGGACGCAGGTTTAAGGTGCAATCGCCCGGATACTCAAGTAAGTAACCTTGTGCCCGGACTCGCTATCCGTAAAATTGTCATAAATTCGCCCCTAAAAGGGTTGTCCTTTTAAACAGGAGTGGATAGCGAAGGCAAAGCTGATCAGGTGTCCGGCTCCCCTTCCTGAGACCAGGCCGGATCCCGTGCTATTCAGGATGTTGAAGATTGTGCCTTTGGAGGGAAGTGAGGGGGAGGACAAGGAAACTATGGCCTCCTCGAAGGAGGCTGCTCCGAAGGGAAGAACCGACAATTCCTCTCCTAAGGGGAAGAAGAGGGCCGCCTCTGATGACCCGGAGACCATGGCCTCAAAGCGGGGGGGGGGGGAATTCCTCGTCAGAGGGTCCGACGCCGGGGAGATCCTCGGCCGAACTACGTCTTCAAAGGGATCAGCCCTCCAGCGAGTCGTAAGTAGAGAAAGATTTTCCTTTAGAGGGATGAGAGAAATCCTTGCTTTTTATCTGAGAAGATTAACCAAAATTTTACTTTGTAGCTCGGACCTTAGCCTTTCTCAGCAGAGCTCGTCTTCGGGGGATCTTCTTTCGGAGATGATGGAGAGTGGAACGCCTCCCCCTGCCGTACCGCCTGGCGAGGCGGGCGACCTTGAGGTGTCGTCGCGGAAGGTTTCTCCGAATCCGGCAGGGGTGGAAGGTAGCCATATGTCCCCCCAAGGTTCTCCGCATCCGGCCTTCGATGGAGGTTATAGGACGAGTCTGGCACCATCCGATGCGCAGTCGGAGGAGCTGATGATTCTGCTGGGGCGAACTTCTATCTCAAAGGAGCACCGTGCATTGATGGGTATGGTGATTGGAAGGATTTCGTCTGCGGAAAGCGGATTGCATGTGAAGGAAATATGCCCTAGAGGCAATAATAAAGTTATTATTTATTTCCTTATATCATGATAAATGTTTATTATTCATGCTAGAATTGTATTAACCAAAAACATAATACATGTGTGAATACATAGACAAACAAAGTGTCACTAGTATGCCTCTACTTGACTAGCTTGTTAATCAAAGATGGTTATGTTTCCTAACCATGAACAAAGAGTTGTTATTTGATTAACGGGATCACATCATTAGGTGAATGATCTGATTGACATGACCCATTACATTAGCTTAGCACCCGATCGTTTAGTATGTTGCTATTGCTTTCTTCATGACTTATACATGTTCCTATGACTATGAGATTATGCAACTCCCGTTTGCCGGTGGAACACTTTGTGTGCTACCAAACGTCACAACGTAAATGGGTGATTATAAAGGTTCTCTACAGGTGTCTCCAAAGGTACATGTTGGGTTGGCGTATTTTGAGATTAGGATTTGTCACTCCGATTGTCGGAGAGGTATCTCTGGGCCCTCTCGGTAATGCACATCACATAAGCCTTGCAAGCATTGAAACTAATGAGTTAGTTGCGAAATGATGTATTACGTAACGAGTAAAGAGACTTGCCGGTAACGAGATTGAACTAGGTATTGAGATACCGACGATCGAATCTCGGGCAAGTAACATACCGATGACAAAGGGAACAACGTATGTTGTTATGCGGTCTGACCGATAAAGATCTTCGTAGAATATGTAGGAACCAATATGAGCATCCAGGTTCCGCTATTGGTTATTGATCGGAGACGTGTCTCGGTCATGTATACATTGTTCTCGAACCGTAGGGTCCGCACGCTTAACGTTACGATGACAGTTTCATTATGAGTTTATGTATTTTGATGTACCGAAGGTTGTTCGGAGTCCCGGATGTGATCATGGACATGACGAGGAGTCTCAAAATGGTCGAGACATAAAGATCGATATATTGGAAGCCTATGTTTGGATATCGGAATCGTTCCGGGTGAAATCGGGATTTTACCGGAGTACCGAGGGGTTACCGGAACCCCCCGGGGGGTTATTGGGCCTACATGGGCTTTAAGGGAGAAGAGGAAAGGAGGCAAGAGGTGGCCACGTGCCCCTCCCCTTCGTAGTCCGAATAGGACAAGGGAAGGGGGGCGGCGCCCCCCTTTCCTTTCCCTCTTCCTCCTCTTTCCCCTTCTCCTTATCCAACTAGGAAAGAAGGGAGTCCTACTCCCGGTGGGAGTAGGACTCCCCCTTGGCGCGCCCTCCTTGGCCGGCCACCCCCTCCCCTTGGCTCCTTTATATATGGGGGCAGGGGGCACCCTAGGACACACAAGTTGATCTTTGTGATTGTTCCTTAGCCGTGTGCGGTGCCCCCCTCCACGATATTACACCTTGGTCATATTGTAGCGGTGCTTAGGCGAAGCCTTGCGACGGTTGAACATCAAGATCGTCACCACGCCGTCGTGCTGACGGAACTCTTCCCCGAAGCTTTGCTGGATCGGAGCTCGGGGAGCGTCATCGAGCTGAACGTGTGCCAAGAACTCGGAGGTGCCGGAGTAACGGTGCTTGGATCGGTTGAACCGGGAATACGTACGACTACTTCCTCTACGTTGCGTCAACGCTTCCGCTTTGGTCTACGAGGGTACGTAGACAACACTCTCCCCTCTCGTTGCTATACATCACCATGATCTTGCGTGTGCGTAGGAATTTTTTTTGAAATTACTACGTTCCCCAACAGTGGCATCCGAGCCTAGGTTTTATATGTTGATGTTATATGCACGAGTAGAACACAAGTGAGTTGTGGGCGATATAAATCATACTGCTTACCAGCATGTCATACTTTGGTTCGGCGGTATTGTTGGACGAAGCGGCCCGGACCGACATTACGCGTAC
>NC_041388.1:514282011-514283706 GCF_002162155.2 Triticum dicoccoides
AAAATGTCTGGGTATAATAATCACTTGATTCAATTGGGAGTTAATCTTCCAGATGATTGCGTCATTGACAGAATTCTCCAATCACTGCCACCAAGCTACAAGAGCTTCGTGATGAACTATAATATGCAAGGGATGAATAAGACTATTCCCGAGCTCTTCGCAATGCTGAAAGCTGCGGAGGTAGAAATCAAGAAGGAGCATCAAGTGTTGATGGTCAACAAGACCACTAGTTTCAAGAAAAAGGGCAAAGGGAAGAAGAAGGGGAACTTCAAAAAGAACAGCAAGCAAGTTGCTACTCAAGAGAAGAAACCCAAACCTGGACCTAAGCCTGAAACTGAGTGCTTCTACTGCAAGCAGACTGGTCACTGGAAGCGGAACTGCCCCAAGTATTTGGCAGATAAGAAGGATGGCAAGGTGAACAAAGGTATATGTGATATACATGTTATTGATGTGTACCTTACTAATGCTCGCAGTAGCATCTGGGTATTTGATACTGGTTCTGTTGCTAATATTTGCAACTCGAAACAGGGACTACAGATTAAGTGGAGATTGGCTAACGACGAGGTGACAATGCGCGTGGGAAACGGTTCCAAAGTCGATGTGATCGCAGTCGGCACACTACCTCTACATCTACCTTCGGGATTAATATTAGACCTAAATAAATGTTATTTGGTGCCAGCATTAAGCATGAACATTATATCTAGATCTTGTTTGATGCGAGACGATTATTCATTTAAATCTGAGAATAATGGTTGTTCTATTTATACGAGTAATATCTTTTATGGTCATGCACCCTTAAAGAGTGGTCTATTTTTATTGAACCTCGATAGTAGTGACACACATATTCATAGTGTTGAAGCCAAAAGATGCAGAGTTGATAATGATAGTGCAACTTATTTGTGGCACTGCCGTTTGGGTCATATCGGTATAAAGCGCATGAAGAAACTCCATACTGATGGGCTTTTGGAACCACTTGATTATGAATCACTTGGTACTTGCGAACCGTGCCTTATGGGTAAGATGACAAAAAACACCGTTCTCCGGTACTATGGAGAGAGCAACAGATTTGTTGGAAATCATACATACAGATGTATGTGGTCCGATGAACGTTGAGGCTCGTGGCGGATATCGTTATTTTCTCACGTTCACAGATGACTTAAGAAGATATGGGTATATCTACTTAATGAAACACAAGTCTGAAACATTTGAAAAGTTCAAAGAATTTCAGAGTGAAGTTGAAAATCATCGTAACAAGAAAATAAAATTCCTACGATCTGATCGTGGAGGAGAATATTTGAGTTACGAGTTTGGTGTACATCTGAAAAATTGTGGAATAGTTTCGCAACTCACGCCACCCGGAACACCACAGCGTAATGGTGTGTCCGAACGTCGTAATCGTACTTTACTAGATATGGTGCGATCTATGATGTCTCTTACTAATTTGCCGCTATCGTTTTGGGGATACGCTCTAGAGACAGCCGCATTCACGTTAAGTAGGGCACCATCAAAATCCGTTGAGACGACGCCTTATGAACTGTGGTTTGGCAAGAAACCAAAGTTGTCGTTTCTGAAAGTTTGGGGGCTGCGATGCTTATGTGAAAAAGCTTCAACCTGATAAGCTCGAACCCAAATCGGAGAAATGTGTCTTCATAGGATATCCAAAGGAAACTATTGGATACACCTTCTATCACAGAT